>NC_034610.1:5531916-5663180 GCF_900095145.1 Mus pahari
ATAGTAGATAGATAGATAGATAGATAGATAGATAGATAGATAGATAGATAGATAGATAGATAGATAGATAGATAGATGATAGATAGATAGATAGATAGATAGATATAATTTCTCTCTCTCTGTATGTGTCTGTGTCTCTGTCACCCTGTGTGTGTGTCTCTGTCCCATCTGTGTCTGTGTCTCAGTCACCCTGTGCGTGTCTCTGTCCCATCTGTGTCTGTGTCTCTGTCACCCTGTGTGTGTGTCTCTGTCCCATCTGTGTCTGTGTCTCTGTCACCCTGTGTGTGTGACTCTGTCACCCTGTGTGTGTATCTCTGTCCCATCTGTGTCTGTGTCTCTGTCACCCTGTGTGTGTGTCTGTCCCATCTGTGTCTGTGTCTCTGTCACCCTGTGTGTGTGTGTCCCATCTGTGTGTGTGTCTCTGTGCTTCTCTATGTCTCTCTTTCTCTGTTTGTGTGTGTCTCAGTTTCTCCATCTCTCTGTGTGTGTTTATGTGTATGTCTGAGTCTCTGCCTCTCTCTATGTGTCTTTATGCTCCTATCTTTCTGTCTCTGTATCTCTAACTTCTGACTCATTTTCTCTCTCTCTCTTCTTCCCCATCCCTCTGTCCCTCTTATGGACACGGGCTGTCCTGCCTAGAGGAGGTTATGAGGACAAGGAGATAGATTCGTACCAGCCAGTGCACGGGCAGGTTCCCTGGGACCACAAGACACAGTCACTTTCATGGGAGACATAGGGACACGGTCCACCAGACCGTGGCTTCTGGACAGAGTGCACATAGGGACAGAAGGGACATCATTAACAGCTGATTATATTGGGTTTTTCGGACTTGATGTGCTGATACACAGTGTTTCCTTAAGAACCAGGGTACATTTGGTCATGCGCTGTCTGGGGGCCTGTGTCTTGTGGATATTATGCATGCACTGCTTGTGCCATCTCCCTCTGAGCAAAGATCACATACATGCTCTGTTCACCAGCTACATGTTGACTAACACACACCTTGAATTCTGCTTACTCATAACAAGGTTTTGCCAGCTGTTTATTCATAACACTGTAGAGCTTTGCCTGTATTTTAAAAACTATAAACTTGCTTATATTAATGGGGACCATAACAATGCTTGTCTGTTAAAACTGGTTTAGATTTTTATTACTTTATGAAGGACAATTGGCTTCTAATAGAGAAGACTTAATGGAGAAGGTTTAATAGAGAAGGTTTATTAGAGAAGGTATGTGAAGGTTAAGAGAAAGAGAAACAGAAAGACAAGACACCCAACAGTGTGGCTGCAGGGTTCTGAGGGGAATCTTAGTGAGACAGACTCAAGCATGGGCACATGATTCTCAAGGAAGAGCATCCAAACTCAGGCCCTTTCACTGGATGCTACAAACTGAGCACCAGAGAAGGCAAATGCCTCTACTGAAGCATCACGAAATACTCCAGGGGGGATGTTGGGATCCCCTTGCACCCCACAGATAACAGAAATGGGGAACTCAGAATACAGGACAGCAATAACCACAGCAAATATCAAACCTGGGGAAGAATATGTCTTTGCTAATGCTGCTGTTGAGGTCATAGCTGCCACCCACGGCCATGCTGTGGACTCAGCCATTCAAGATTCTCATTCCAGAAGGAAGCGGAAAACTGTAACACTGGGTCCTGGATGGACCAAGAATTAGGTGGGAAGAATTAGTTCCCCTGGGAGATGACATACACCAGAGCAATTCACAAAGACAATCTGGCTGCCTGACTAATGACACATACCCTGAATCTGAAGTATTTCATTGCTACCCTCTTTAGTTCCTAACAGGCCCATTGCATCAAAGCCATGCACATTCTGGTGATTTGAAACCTATTTAGGAATAAGAGACACAGTGGCAGGCTGGAAATCTACTGGGCTCCTAAAAGTGAAGTGTTTATAGTAGTGTGTGTGTTCTTAGCATCTACTGATGTACACATAGCTTTTTCTTGGTAAATTATATATTTACTGAGTTTCTTGGAGGAAATGGTTATTTAGTAATAAAACTATACAGCTTTGGAATCATCTTTGGGTCCATTCTTTTCCATAACATCTTACTTTAGGTCCTTCAGCACAGTCCAATGACCTGATCTTCAGAATCTACCTGTTTGATGCCTTTCGCTCCGTTAGAACAAAACAACCTTGAGTTTCCTCTCTGTATCTACCTCATAAGCCTCACACTAATTACTGTTGTGCACTGTGGGTCTATTAATATCCCTCTAGTGTACTCCCATAGAATATATTCTATTCCCATAAAATAAATTTAAAAATTATACAGCAACAGGTGCCTTTTTTTGCTTCCTTTGTTATACATAATGACAGCCACTGAGTGGGTCCAAGGTGTTGGGTATGGTGAAAGTCCATTGTACTGAGCCGAGCCAGAGACCTGGAAACCACAGATACAAGCCTACCAAAGAAGATAGACTCTTCATAGACAGTTGTAGAGAGTACAACTCTGAGGGTATATACAATTGGCTCAGTACTGGTGGACTGTCCATTTATAGACAGTCAGTAACCTGTGACCCACAGAACTTCATGGGAACCGTATTTGGAACTTACACCACCAGCTGTTGTGGAAATTCAGGGTCCTGTGATATGCTGCTGAGACCTCAAGGCTTGGCTCCTGGATCTATGAAAACCAGGAAAGGATTGATAAAGGGACTGGACATGACTCTGGTCATGTGCCCAGTCTTACTAAATACCTGTACTGTCCCATCATTATGAGTTTCCTTTCTATGAGTTATACCTGTACTGCCCCATCACTATGAATTTCCTTTCTATGAGTTTATCAAATGATAAATGAAAGCTTTAATAATAAGATATCAAAACACCACCATTTTCCCTAATATCTTTGTGTGAATTACTTTTCTATGTGTTATACAAGGTTGGCCAGCTCAGTAAGGCAATACTGCTACTCCTTCCTCCCCCTGGCACTGGACTACATACAGACACTTTTAGTCTACTACAGACATTAGAGTCAAGCTGCATGCTCTCCATCAGTCGCATTTATTGATGGATGGCTGCTTAGCATTTGCTATTAGGGAAGGTTATGTGTATTATGTTATTCTCCAGTTTGTTGAGAAAAGAATCCTTTAAGATGAACATAGCATCCCGTCACTGTCCATCAAATCCACCACACTCATCGCCTGGCAGAGGAACTGCTGGAGCACAGAGTTGGAGTATATGACTAAACCTCTGAACATTGTAAGACTTCGACTTCCTCCCTATATTACTTTGAGGAGAGCGGATTTGGATGAGCAACATCAAAGTCCTAGCCAAGGCATAAATGTCCTTGAAGGGCAAGAAAGAAGCATGGAGAGGTGAGCCAGATGAGGCTGGACTTGCTCCTTCATGTACTCAGACCCTCGGTCACTGAGCCCAGCATAGCAGTGAGCATTCGTGTATAATACTAATTGTGCATTGTGGGGAGCCCACACATAAACCACGGAATATACCTGACTTTCTTTGGAATGAAATACTTGTTTGATATATTGGAGGAAGGGCTTGTCTCCTAAACAGTAGGAGTCACGGATGGTCATTTAATAAAAGAAAGAAATGTAAAGCACCTTTTTATACCTATATAAAGAAAATAGTTGGCCAAATGAATGTTCTAAATATGGTAAATTAAAGGGAAATCATGGGTACCCTATAGATGTAAAATCTAGAGGTTGGTGAGATTTTGCCAACCAAAATAGAAGAAAAGGTACTTAGCTGCTTGGAGTGTGTGTATTTTGATAATTAGTGCCACTACAATAGCGAAACTCAGAAGCAGGCAGACTGGAAAACGCAGAAGCAGCTCTCAGAGCAGATAAAGGTCACTGCTGGTCATCAAAGGCTCAATAAACAAATAAAACAAGACTAAGACTACAGGAGTATCTTTATATTTGGGCGAGTTAGAAAATACTTCTATGTATTGTAAACAAAAGGAATGAAAACAGTCCTTTGAAACACTATTTTGCAATATATATTAAAATATAAAATATTACGGCTTTCAATCTGCCTGAAGTGCAAGGAAAGATACTGGCTGCTCTCTGCAGGAAATAGGGTTTCCTAGTTAGGAATCAAATGCATGTGTCATAAAGGAAGGGCCTGAGATATAGAGGCGTGCATGTGCGCACACACACACACACACACACACACACACACACACGCACACAATAATTTAATGAATACAAATACACCCTTATAACTGGAGTATTGTTTGTTGTCATACACATACATTTCTACCACACCAATCCCCTGGAGATGGCATATACAGTATCAGTGCATCAAAATGAAATTATTTAAGTTGTAACAGAGTATAGACTACTATATGATCATGAATATTAAAACTTAGAACTATAAGAATTACCTTTGATATAATTGCTAAAATGACTGTTAAATCATCAATTCACTTTTAGAAAAAAAAAATCAGCAATGGCTATATTAGTGGTCTGTGCCTCTGACTCTTGATAGGATCAAGAATCTTCATACTCTGGGGAAACACTGCATTATTTGTAAAATAAAATTCAACTTGAAAGTTGCTTTAATTGTTAAAACTCATTGGAATCATTATACATATTTTCCTCCTTTAAAAATACACTTTCAAAAGAACTCAATGTTTCTACCGGAGGGGGAGGGGAGAGAAATGGCCCACCTTCTGAGAGAACTTTGATCTAATTAAGCAACATGGATAGGCAGGCCCACTCTCTGTGCCTTCCAACCCTGCCAAGAACACAAAGAAAGCAGAAGTTTGCATATATATTTAATAATGAAAAACAAATTAGAGAGAATTCTTTGAACTGGGACATTTGAATCTCAGTGGCAGCTGCCAGATTCAAACCCAAGTTGCTCTGCCTTGGGCTGTGGGGGCGGAAGCTCTCTCTCATGCTGGCACCCAGGTCCCAAGCCGTCACCACAATTGACTAATGCTAGGTTTGCTCTTCATTTCACTTTGGCCATGGCCAGCTTATGGGATGAGGCCACTAGGTGACATGCCTTCGAAGCTCGGAATCAATTGCCAGCAAGTGCCAGGCAACCCCAAGATGACTCTTAGCTCTCATTTGCCCCTTAGGGCCACCAGGCATCCTCTAACATTGGTGGAAAGGCTCAAATGGCCTCCTCAATCAACCAGACCAAATAGTTTCTGCCAAGCCACTCAGGACCCTAGAAGTCAAATTGCCAGATGACAGAGGCCCCTGGGGAAAACACCTGGTTCGGTTACGCTTCAGGTTCCTTTGTAAACTGTTCACTGCCAAGAACTAGTCCAAGTTCTGTTTCTGCTCAGAAACATTCTCCTATATGTCTCTCTGGCCTCCTCAACTGTGGAAAATTGTAAGCCACTGGTTTTTACAAAGGAAGTTGGGAGTTTGGTGGTGCCTTCTTGGAATTTGACCTTCAGTGGGAAAACTTGAGTTTGATAGGCCAACCCTGACTCGGGTTGATGGTTCCTGGGGACATGATCCCCCCAAAAGCCTGGAGGTAACTTGGTAGCCCCTCAGATTTCCACGGTCAACCTTCCCATAAAATGGCTGCATTACACGTTTGTAATCAGCAGAATATCACCATGTTCTGCCAAAGTGCTGCAGGTGGATGCATTTGTGTTCAAAATGACCCATATTGGCCTTTTATTACAGCACCGGGAAAAGTGAGGACCTGAGTTTTGCCAGGACTTGGTTTCCTTGCCAACCCAGGGTACACTTAGCCCAATGGATGTCCATTCTCACTAGGTGTTGGTTCCATGGAGCTACACAACCTCATTCTCCTTCATCTGCACTGCTTTCTGTTAACTGTGGCTGTGGCCTAGTAGATACCCCCACGCACCATTTGAAATGACCTTCCTTATTGGCCAGGTTTTGTGGTTCTACCTGGAACAGCTTTCAAGCATATCTGGGCATAAAAGGTGGACTTTGTGCCTCTGTCTAGATTTCAGCCTGCACTTTGGAACCTGCCTCTGACATGTGGGAATCCTCTCCAGCTGAAGCAAAGGAGATTCTGCGCTAGTTCCCATCCCTCTGGGGAAATGAGAAAAGTGGACTTTCTAGACAGAATTAATCTTTGTGATAGAAATCAGAGGACAGGTGATATTACAGGATAACTGAATAGAGGAGTCCAAGGCAGAACTTTCTGGAAAGGCTAAAGCTCTGTCTAGAAGGTGGTTCTATAAGGTACTAGGAACAAACATTAGTAGGCTGTGAGCTGAAGGTCCCTGCCCAATGGGTAAATCAATCAGGAAAAGCAATCAGTCACAGTGGGGCCCTTTAGCTCATCACTAAGGTTGCTGTTGGTCCTTGCCGAGTTGGAGCGCACAGCAAAGGGCGAGTGCTCTCTCCTTCACACAGCACGGCAATGGTGTAAGTCCAGTGCCACATGTTGTCAGCCAGAATGAACACACTTCTCTTTCCCTGCTGAATGCTGTCCTTTCTGATCTCTGGCTTTATTCCAGGCCACTGTGCACAGCCTATGGTTGCAATTCGTGTGTGTGGGATGAATTAGTGAAGTTACTCCTGGTGATACAGGAGGGAACAGAGGACAGGGCTCCAGGCTACAACAGTCTTGCTCTCTCAAAACAGGAGCTAACTGCAGAGTCCCACTGGCCCATTCGCATTTGGGTCTTGCCTTTCTTTATCTTTAGGTTCTTTGTCAAGATGCTTTCTGGTGAGGGGACAGAGTTTCTCTTGTCACAGGTGTGTATGTGTGTGTGTGTGTGTGTGTGTGTGTGTGTGTGTGTTTAGCAGAGTCTGCCTCCTAGAAATGGACGCTGGCTGAGACAGTGCGGGCAAGTCTTTGCTGTGTGGCATTCATTACAGGTGTGTTTGAAGAGATTTCTCCTTGCTGTGGCATCTGGGAATCTGAAGCTATGCCAAGAAAATGACAGGGATACAGAGGGCTGTCGGTACAATCAGCAAGTTCTCCCCAAGTTATCTTGTCAGGGTGTCTGAAGCGTTGAGACGCCTTTGAGCTAGGAATACTTAGTTGCCTATATCGCAGACCTGGATTGAAGTCCCCGGGAACAAGAGTGGTGAGCCAGTCAAACTGGAGACAGGAGCTTCCCCCTGTGGTTATCTCACGGTCTAGGAGCTAAGCCTCCCCTTCTCTCCTCAACACTGAGTGGGTGGTGTAGGATCGATCGGTTCATTTTCTTCTAGTCAACTGGTTTACAAAACTTTAAAGCCAAGCTAGCTCAATGGCCCTTCTCAGCATCATTCTAGAATTAGCTCTGCGGGGCGTGTGAGCAAGCATATTGTGTAGCTCAGAGCATCGGCCTCTTCTTCCTTCCTTTGTTAGCATAAGTCAGTTCACTGATTCATCCCACATACATTAAGTACAGCCACAGGACAGGTACAGTGGCCCAAACAAACAAACAAACAAACAAACAAAAGGATGCCAGCTGAAAGGCCAAGTGGTGTATATTAAATTCTTACCAACAACAAACATGTCTCACTAGCAGATGAAAATATGTTTAGGTAAAGAAACTCTCCAACTGCATAAAGCTTGATTGTCTCTTTATACCTTGCCCGATAAGGAGCGCCAAGACCCACCCCTGACAACATGCCTCAGTGAGATGTGTGAAGCGGCAGATGAAGGAAAAGACTGAGTAAGTTTAGTACCGGGAGATTTTTCTACCCCAGGTCAAGTCCTAGATGTTTGTGTGCTTGTTAGAGGTGGGGCATGCATTTGTTTCTGAGTTTTGCAGCATGTGTAGCAAAGGTAGACATGGGATTAAGAACATGAATCAGAGGAACCACTCTCTTCGTTTATTGATACTTCTAACACCGAGGAGTATTTCTTCTTCAAACACAAACGAATGGATGCTGGATGTTTAGCGTAGATGTGGTGTGGGAGGGTGGTCACAGCAGCTCTGAGTCTCTCCCAGGCTCTACTAGGATAATGGATTTTCACACACGGTGGAGTTTCAACGCTTCTTGAATATAATGGGGTGGAGGAAGTTAGGCAGAAAATGAAGGACAATGTGATGAAGGAACAAACAGAAAGCGGCTGAAGCTTGGGCTCGTGGTGAGAGCATATTGTGAACAAATCCAATAATCCAGCCTGGTTCTTCTAAGGCTTCAGAATAACACTGACAATCACAGTTTAGGAAGCAAACAAACTACAGACCATTAAGCCATCTCTAGCTACTGGGTCAGGAACAGACTACCCTAGTGGTCTGTCATTACCCCCACGTTATTCGGCATGCCTTGGTGGCCCTGTGCAGAAGAGAAGTGCACAGGCACATGAGCTCAGAAATGGGAGAAAGTCCAGAGTGCTGGAGCCGAACACCCACATTTTAAAGCTGAGAAGAGGCCCAGAAAGTCAGCGGTCTCACCCGAAGGTTACATATCTAGCGAGAGAACTTGGCTGTGTTATCAAAATCCTGAAAATACATTTTAAATTTTGGTGATGAGTCAGATACAGGGCATCTATTCTAGAATATGAACAAATGGCTCCAGTACTCCAGTAGTCCAACCTCCTAGCTTACCATCATTTGTCCAGTCTTCTTGATAAATGGGTTAGAATGGAAGGTGTCACATGCAAAATGTGTCATCTTTCTGTATTTTCTTCCAATCCACTGGTTTCTAGCCTGAACCAGGGCAGCTTAGAGTTGTTACTTGCTGTATTCATGATATGGCAATCCTAGCTCATTGTTATAAACACACTAAGCTATATTAGAGATGGAAGATGCTCAGAGTTCAGGCACTAGACTTAAAGTCATAATGACATCTGCTCCAGTAAGAACTGGGTAACTGGGAGAAGTGTAAACACCACCAAGCCCCAACCTAACAAACAGAACAGAAACATTGCTTTCCACTCAGTAGGAGGAGTGGTGCTTCCTCTAGGTCCAGTCACACTACAGCCTTTCTGCAAGAGTGAAGAGCTTGCAAGGAACATAGAAGGATTTCCTTTTCTCACCAGAACACATAGTTAAAACTTAGAAGTCTGTGTATAGGAATATGCAGCTGTTTTCTTGTATCTCAACTTGAACATCTAGAGTCTAGGATTTCCAAACTCAAGCACAATGTATGTAATCTGGTGACTGACCCCATGCTTCTTGCCTTTATAGAAGAAACCAACATTCAAGTTGACAGAAAAATGCAACACTGAGAAAGTGCACAGCAGGGTTTGCCCCACAGCAGGGCTCCCAACCCACCTATTGCCTTCGTGGCCCAGTGACTTTCTCTCTTAATGTTCCACACCTTCCATGCTCTAGGACATTGCTTGTAATGCATCGTCTGTGCTAAAAGCTTTTGTGCTACCTCTGTCATCCTGCAAGGTTTGGGACATTTTCTGGAATCTGGTAAGCCATGGAAGGACATCACCAAACGCTTCCTAGTCCTTGAAGACACTTACATACCAAAACTGCAATCCAGTGAGCCTCTTTGTGCCAGTCATGGTCTGAGTACATCCATTGTTTGTATGTGTCTAGGAGATACTCATGTGTGCTTTATCCCTTTATTCCTATATTTCTCTATCACAGTCTTTTGCCTGAGCACATCATGGCTCGCAGGAGGTGTGGAGGGGCCATGGATTTAAGAGGCAATTCAGGGGATGTCCACATGTCTTGACATGTCTGGAAGAAAAGTTTCAGCGCTTGCCCCCTAGGCAGCCCAGGGAAGCTGGCCAGTGAAGGATTCTTGCAACTTGGATGCTATTTTTTCTCAGACGTGGTGAGTCTCTAATTCTATTAGGAAACAGTGCAGGCAAATGTGCCTTGTATCTCTTGCATGAATTCACAGGGAAGCTAAGGCTTATGTCATGGTAAATTACAATAATCATTCCAAAGGAAGACTTAAGGAATTTTAACTCAAAATGTTATTTGTCTTAAATTTAATTTATAGTTTGATATTATTGTATCACTTGAAAATATGCAAAAAATAAAGACTACTAAAAACGACACCCATGTTTAAAAACCTATTATTTATGTCACTTTTGATCATTTTTCAACTATTTGAAAATGTAATATGGATGGTTTTCTCCAAAATTGGAGAAAGAATTAGTAAAGGAAATATTTCTATAAATTCAAGAGCATTGGTCTTATATACATCTACTTTCATGGCAAAATAACATTTTCTACAATCAGAAGTTTCCAGGAAGATGAGGTTTTATGCCTATACACCCAACATTGCATGCGGCTTTTAAAGGCTGAGAGGCATGGACTGTTCACTCACTAAAGATCTCAAGCAGCCTGGGAAGGTGGCCCTTATTCAGCTGCAAAACCTTTGGGAGTGGAGAGCTAATAAGATCCTATGGATAATCTGGACTTCTGCCACAAACCCAGGCTGCAGCCGAAGTGACCTGACATAGTTCCTAAGGATTAGGAAGGCACACAGGACACACCCAGCTAGCACAGGCCTTCCAGGATCATCTTCTCTTCTGGCAACATTGAGTTACTGTTGAGTGAGAGAAAGGTCCTCACACGATAGTAGCCTATGGGGTTTTTCCATGTCTAAAACTTTTCTCCAAATCACTGTGGACATAGCTCAGTGGGGATATGCTTGGTTAGAAAGTCAGCCTGTTTCCTGCTTCAGTATGGGCAGGAATGACTGATGAAAGTTTCTGTCTTACAAGATCCAAAGTCATGTGGCTTCAAAATCCTTACTTGCCAGCTTAGTGTTCAGAGGATCAACATGGGACAATGCAAAGACCTGTCAAAACAACAACCCTGGTTATGGAGTCAGACAGACCCTGTCGCTGCTGGCTGAGTGGCCAAGGCAATGCCTCATTTCTAACCATTGGACTCATTAACCATCAACTTTTGCTGATATTGGATGTACTGTGCTGTGTACTCCCATCTTCAGCACCCACCACACTCCTCATTTTGGTGGTGGCCAAGTCACTTACCTCTTTTCTTTTCCTAATCTTCTGTCTGCTTAGTGTAAGAAAATGTTCTTATAATTAATAAAGTACAGATAGATAGGTCTACCCAACAGATCAAACCAGTGTTCCCTAATCCTGCGAAATCCTACTGTGTTTTCCATGATGCTGGGCTTGGAATAATTAATGCACTAGCCACAACTCACAAGATTCTCTGGAACTGTGACCTGTGGCTGCAGTGGCTGGGGAGCTGAAAGTTTCCTTTTCTTTAAACTTATTAAAATCTTAGGACCTGTGTGTGGTTAGTGGCTGCCATGCTGGGCAGCTAGGCCATGCAGCAAGTTGTACTAATTAATGCATGTCCCTAAGGCCTTCTGCTTTACCCTTCTAGCCAGTCAGACCAAACACTCAACAACAAAGTGGACTGGTTGAAAACACTAGCTTTACCCAGGAAAGCAATAAACAGGACTAGCTACAGCTCGTCCCTGCTCAGTCTTCAGGAATCTCCCGCTTTGAGCTTGCCTCACTCTTCTGTCACCCATCTTGCACCCTGACGCACCTTGCCCCAGATTCTTACGTGCTGTGGAGATTCAGAATTGATGGATCTGAACAGGACTCATCTGTAAATCTCCAAGAAACTGGAAGAAAACCAATTCCCCCTATTTGCTAATGGTATCAGTTCTATCTCCTAAATGAAACATTTTATTTCAAAACTTACACATAGCTCGTGATTAAAAGATCACTGCTGTCCACCTAGGTCTTCTGCTTTTCCTGGCCTTATCACAACCTCATTCAATAAAGGTGAAATTGGTTTTGTTGTGAAATCCGTATTGGGTTCTGCTTCTGAACACAGAAATTGGCATTTTCCTCAATCTGTGATATTAATTTAATATATTTCACCTAAACTATATTTTCCAGTGTTACGGATTTTTTTCTGAGCTCATCCAAATTTTCCAGGCTCAATATAACACACACTCATTTGACAATGAGTGTTCACTAAATTTTAAGTTGTACTGGATAACTTGAAAATGTTTCCTAGGAAGCAACACCCTGGAATTAAATAAAGAACTAAGTATCATGAGCAATTCATCTTCAGTCTCTGGAAAATTATAGTTTTCTAAGTCAAAGTAATAAAACCTCATGGCTGAACATACTGGTCTAAATTAAAACGTATCAAAATCACTATGAAAAGTTCTCTCTGGCTTCTAAACAAACAATAAGAAGGGGACAGCACTCATGTTAGGATAGTCAGAGCCCAGTATTCCCTGTGTCCTTCAGGAGAAGCTATTTGAAAAGCCTTTATCCCCAGGAATGACTACAGCACATAACTTTGTCTAAAGAACAGCAGCTCTGTGTTATCAGAGGTCCAACATTTCAGCTCATTTTCAACTTTTATTATCTCCATACTCTGAGATGGAATTTAATAGATGGTTGGAACAGCTATAACATGACATTAAGCAAAGAACATGTCAGCGGCCTCCCTGGCCCCAGCAAAGATGGGAGCTCCAAAACATAAATCAAAGGAAGGAGAAGAACATCTTATAAGAAAAGGACAGCAGTGATCCTGTACATCTAAAATATTCTAAATGCCTCAGGGAGCATGGGAAGTGTGGCATACTAAGGATAATGATGCCCCTCTGGGAACCCTTGCTCATCTTAGAATCGCATATACTTTTCTCAGGTAATATAATGGCCACCGTGATACCCATCGTTCCAAATTCACATGATTAGCATATCAATAAAGAGGTTGAGAATGAAAACAGCCTTTAACTCTTAAATGGTCTATAGACTTAGCTTATATAACATATTATTACATTTCAAGTGTCAGTTGGAGCACCAAATGCAATAGATATTAACAAGCAAGGGAAGTCTGGGTTCTATATGCAAATCACTAATCTGAAACATGCTCTATAATTTGGAATAGACTTGAATTTTTAGAGCAATTTTAAGATCATAGCAAAAGCAAGGGAAATGTGCAGACAATTCCTTTACACAGCTTGCCAAGAACATGGTGCGAATTCTAAAACTCTTAACAACCAGTGTGTATAAAAAATTGCCTTACTAGAGATGGCTTATCCACAATAGGAAACTCACTGCATTTTAAATCAAAAGGAAAAAACTTATTAGGATGACTGAGAGACCATGATGCAGCTGTTATAGGGCAGACACATCGAGCATGGTCGTTGAGCTCAGGTCTGGTTTGGGTCATATCCCAAAAGATCTGAGAGGTAAGGTACTTGATTAGGACAGACATGCTGGCTTCAGGCTTTGTTCCCAAGCTTAATCTAGACATATTGAGTGCTCCCAATGGAGAATGTGGAAGAGTTATGCCAAGATCATGTTCCATTCTACCCAAGATGTCCTTGAAAGCACAGGGGGCAACAGAGAAAGTTGTTGTAGAGAACAGTGAAAGTCAGGGGGATTGAGGAAGAGGTGAGAGTTCTCTATCATATGGCCAGCTAGCAAAAGCATGCAACCACAGACAGTTCTATCAGGACTAGGGATTTAGATAGGATAACTACAAAAACCATTTCTGATCAAAGATTATCGATAAGCCAAGGCAAGTAGTGACTATGAAGCCTTTGACCAAGTTTTTGTGGACTATCTGTCTCATGACTGCATACTATGTGTTCTGTACTATGTGAGGTACAGAGGCGGTCGAGGTGGGCTCCCACACTTTTGGAACTGAATCTTGTGGTGAACAAATGCAGGGATACCCGAGGAACAAGGTCTTTTTTAAATTTTTGATCACACTCTAATCTCAGGAGCTTGAATTTTATTTCCATTGCATGGATTTATGGAAAGTTTATCTGCTTACAGCAACACTGTACAATCTGTAGGTTATATGACACTTGTTTATGCTGACCTTCACCAAAACTACTTTAATTAGTGGCCTGGGTTTTTGTGATTTTCATGGGGAAGGGGAGAGTTGTGTGTCTCTAAATTGATGATGTCAGTTTTCAATTCTGGCCATGCCTGATTATTTTAATTGCAGGTTGCTTCATAGGCAAGTAGGTCAGTACATATATTAGAATGGCTTTCTAGATGAATATGAAATTCTTCCTGCCAACTGATGATTTATAGTGCAGGAAAAAGTCCAGCGTAATTGTGACGCTAACCAGAAATATAATTATTTGATACTATTTAGGAGAACCCTTAGCTCAAACACACAAATACATGATGGTATGGTGTTCATGATATTCGGAGATTTGTGTGACTTTGCTGACAGGTTAACATCAAAGGTTCTGGTTTCATTGATATGACACATTAAAACAGAGTGACTTGGCTGGATAGCATTTAAAAATTCCTAATCTGACTGCTCCCCTTTCCACGGTTTTATTTCTCTAAGCATATGAGCCTTTTCTCACTGCACTGATGGAGATCCCCACATTTTACCTCTTATCCTGTTCCTGAATCTTGATCCTGCTTCAGGGAGTGCAGTCGGACAAGACTGAGTCTTCAGGAAAAGGCTCAGCTGTCGCCACGCCCTGCTAAGAAAACTCATGGAACTCAATGCAGGTGCTTTCCGTGCAGACCTATGTATCAGTTCCCCAGAATTCATTCTCAGTTTGGTTTCCTTCTCACTGTGTGACCCGAGTAAAGGCAATTAACCTCTCCATTTCCCATCTGGCTTTAATGATACATTTATGCAGGTAGCTTGATATTCCCAGGCGGGAAGGCATGCATGCAGAAGTACAAAGGCTTCTGTAAAACAATGCTCAGACAGTTCTCGGTCTTGAGCAGAATGCCCTGCTTAACTCAGGAATAGCATTTTCAATGCGACTCCCTAATCTCCCACAGTTTATTATTGTGGGGTAATACCCTTGGCTTTGTTTTTATTTTTTTAAAACAAAACATTGACAAAAGATCTACTATGGTCCAAGACAAGACTGCTAATTCTGTTTGTTTCCCCAGTGAAGTTTTGAAGTAATTTACTTCTTAAGCAAAGAACAAATAAATTAACTCACTGCACTCTAGATCGATTCCTATTTCCCCAGTTCTTGATAAAGCTTCTAAGTGGTTACATACATGTATTCATACATGTGTATATAAATATGTACACACATGTTTGTGTATATGATGTCATGAGCAATTTGCTCTGAGCTTTTCAGAACTCCTGGGACACCATGTATTCTTTGTCTTTTAATTTTCCTCAAGATGTTGTAAATAGACCAGATCAGCACCATGGAGAGCAAAACTAAACATGCTGAGCGGCAGAAACTGCAGGGCATAAGCACACTGAGGAATGAGAAAGCTCAGGCAGAAAAAACTGTGGGTTGCAAGGTTGAGGTGAGCCCAGCACTGCCTCGATCTCCGCTCTGTAGACACATGAGAGCTGCATGTGTTTGCTGGCTTGAGTGCTGAGCTGTCAGGAGATGAAGCCACACACAGAGCTCTTTTATGTAGGCCTCCTGGCAAACACTGAGCCTACCAGGATGCAGGCATAGTTGCCAGGCATAGTTGTGGCTCGGATGCACACAACAGACACCAGATAGACTTCAGGAAGTATGTGGTCGAATGCAGAGCATCTTTGTTGCACTCTAGAACCTAAGACATGTCTGACGCCAACATGACAAGAGAATTGCATTCTGGGGAAATAATGTCTGATGTTGAAGGTAGAGAAGAAAGTGAGCTTAGATATAACCCCAGCCTATAATTCTTTCCAAAGATGTGTGCAGCTTCTCAGGCAAGGAGACTCCTGACCAACAATTAATCTGTAGCAAATATTAAGTTTAAGAATGATTATACATTTAAACTATATTTCTTAATAAATTTCCTCACATAAATTTTGCCTAATCTATAAACCAATTTTAAACAAAATCCATCATGCCAGGCACTTTACGTCTTTTTCTATTTATTGCACCATTTCTCATCAGAAACCTTTTAGCTTTAAAGCTATTCTGAGGCAGACTATCTCATTAGGGTGGCAAAGATAAAGTTCTTTTTGAGATAAAGTAATTATAGTGATTGTGGGGGAAATATTATCCAAACTTCCTGGCTGTAGTAATCTCCTGGCTTCTGATTAATTTTAAGACTAACAGACTGAGTGCAAACAAAGAGATACGAGTGGTGGATAATGCTGGCAACCTGGCAACCTGGAGTGGGTGCGGGCGAGATTTCCCATGTGTAGCTTTAATCAGAAACTAAGGTTTGAGTGGACTTTGCTTTGAGGCAACTACTCCAAGGGAACATGTGCGTACATGTTCCCTCCCTCAGCTCACGGCCGCATTTACTCCATCCTTCAAGTATTACTGGAGACAATGACTTGACTCTATAAATAAGCTTTTGCCTATTTGAAGCTTATTTCTAATTAGATGAGCCTGTTTCTTCCCATCATATAATGGCTTAGCCTTTTTCTTGGGGAATGTGGGCAGTACTGAGGGTGGATCTGGTGATTCATGAACAAAGGAAGAAGAATCCATCAGGATTAGTGACACACAGCCCACAGGGAGTCCACATCCTCCTTCAGAACAACAGAGCTCTCTCCACCAGCAGCACCTCTTAACTGAAGTCGCCAGTCCAGGCAAAGTGTTAAAGGTCATAATGTCCCCGAAAATGCTTTGGTTGACTTCATCAGGTCCTAGGGAAACCTTTGAGCCAATGGCAAGAGTCACTTTAAATTACCCATTTAACTGCTCAAAAATACAATCAGAAACAATTGCAACGCACAGAGCAACCCCTGCCGGGCTCACCCCTGTCTCATTCCTGCATGGCCCCAAGTGGGTAATCTTTGAAGGGGTAGTTGAAAAATTGAATGCCTGCCATGTTTTTCCAATCAGCTGTGTTCACTATTTTCCAGCCAGGACTTACATTTCTAAAGGGTATCTCCATCTAGCTGAAACTCTGGTCAAGGTCACCGTGAAATGAAAAGGATATTTTTGATTTGGAAATGGTAGAGAACCTGGTGTGTGAGTTGATTCTCAACTCACTTGCAAGGTCATGTCAAAACCTCAGACTTCAATTTCCCTTCAGGACAGAAGTGGCTAATGTCCATCTTCTTTGTTAGTGTGTCAGGGGCAGCATATTAAATGTGTATGGCTCAGTGCTGCTATGTGCTCGATGTAAGTAGAGGAGAGGAGATACTAGCGTTATTAATGAGTCTCTAATAGCAACACAATATGTAGAGGTGACCACAAAGATGTGCTTCAGGCACACACACAGCTCTTTGCAGACAGAGTTCTCTAGACAAGAGAAATGAAATCATATATTCAGGTGGCTAAGATGAATCAATTTTTTTCTCCTCTAAAATATAATACCTCCCCAGATATTCTCAAATGAACCACACACTAATTTATCGCAATTTGTCACTTGCATGTGATCTCATGTTTCTTATTTTCATAAACAGAAGATGTTGCACAACTGCTGATTTTTTTTTTTTAAATAAAGAATTGGAAAAATGAAACCTAATAGGTGACTATTATTTATTGAAGTCATCCTCCTTGGCACAATACAGCACCTGCTCCATCAGTGCCACAGTGGAGCTTGCAGACTAAGCAGCCGTTCCAGTGACTACCAATCACAGAACAGAAGCATCCCATCCGATCTCCTCTGCTACGGACCAGTTACACTACATCTGAAATACGGGTGAAGAGGAACATCTTTAAATTATACTGTTTCCATTTTCTCTAAATCTTTAAGAACATTTTCCATAGGTGTTTTCAGTGATCATTTAGTACGTAGAAAGTAGTTAAATAACAGACTGCATATGATGTGTTTGCACAGGAAGCAGTCTATCCTAGGAAAGGCCAGGGCTGTGGGCAGAGCAGAGAAGGTTTTTCACTCCTGGTTCCAGTATTCGATAACAGTGTGACACTAGGGTCTCGCTTAGCCTCATGACGTCTCTTTGTTAGACACATCCTACTTTGTAAATGTGTCATAAAAACCAGAGAAAATTACAGATGGAAAACCCAAGGAAGGAAACTAAGAAGCCCACTGCAAGCACATCATAACCGAAGAGGCCGGTGGAGTCTAAGACGCCAGATAGCATTTCTATGGTCGATGAAGGCAATGTGTGGAGTCTCAATCAGACACAGAGAGAGCTGATCAGGATAAAGCGGGAAACAGAGTGACAGGCCACCTGACCACATAAAGCACATAGAGGGATGATGAGCAGCATAAGGAGAACAAAACCGTGGTGAGAATGGGGAAATCTCAGTCCTGGGGACAGCCTGTGGGGTGAGACTCACGCACCATCGCTCCCAGGAATGGTTCTGGAGGACAGAGTGCTGGGACATCGGCTGGGACTCGCTCTCACAGGAGGAGCCGAGCTGCCTCTGATCCAGTGAGGTAGAGAGAGCTTCTGCTTCTCTGGAAGGAATCTGCTAAAGCCCAGATTCTCACACCAACGCGCAAATACACATATACACAGGTAGGTAAGTACGTATGTGCTAAAGCCCAGACTCTCATACCAACACGCAAATACACATATACACAGGTAGGTAAGCACGTATGTGCTAAAGCCCAGATTCTCATACCAATGCGCAAATACACATATACACAGGTAGGTAAGCATGTATGTGCTAAAGCCCAGATTCTCATACCAACGTGCAAATACACATATACACAGGTAGGTAAGCATGTATGTGAGTGGTGACAGAATAATGGCAATAAGGGGGTGACATGTTTAGATGTGTTTTGAATACTGTTCTAAGCATTCTTTATACTGACATAGTCTCCCTACAGCCAAAGATACACAATGTCATATCAGTGAATGGCTGCCCCCAAGCTGACACACAGAACTGTCTACGCTCCTGGGCACATTCTGGCTCTGTGGTTGTTTTTCAGCCAGGCACCATGCTGCCTGTCTGACTGTTCCAGGTTGCTTACTTCATCCAGGCTCTGGTCAGCATCTAGCACCAACATGCCTTGCAGAACCTGCCAAGCTCTGCTTTGCTTGAGCACACTGAGACAGACACACTGCAGGGATTTGTTATTGTTTATTGTTATTGTTATTTGTGTCCTCTGTTTGTCCCACATAGAGCACAATTGCAAATGACAAGTTACACATGAAATTGCATGTTTACGATTCTCTTGATTCATATAAACAGAACATTCACCCACAATGAGACCCCTCCCATAGTTTGCAGACTATTAATTAATTCTACAGTCTGGACCTCTCCACAGATCCTCCCCTCCCATACCACCCCAGGCCTAATCCTAATGTCACTTTTTATCACCTCCCTGATTTCTGTGATGTGATGTGTGTGTGTGATCCTTTGTTGTGTATACACACACACACAAAGGAAAACTGTCCTGAGAGTTTATCAGTCTAGACAAAACAGTGTAGATACAAACTCCCAGCTCCCAAGTTCTGGTTTTCATGGGTGAATGACTGGATCCCTTTAAGACTCAGGTTTCTCAAATCAAAAATGGGATTACTGATAGCACTTAACTTTGAGTGTTCCTATGAAATAAACGATGCAATGCATGAAAAGAGCTCAATTGCTGCTGGTCCTGCTCAAATTCAGGCTCACCAGGAGGTGAGGACATCTCCACCACTGGGAGCCATCAGGACGAGCGCAGAAAAGGGGGAGCAGGTAGAAGAAACATTTGTGCTGGAACCGCACCACATGCTCCCAGTCAGGAGCCCTGTTCAGTGAGAACTCTAGAGGAGAGTCTGTGGCAATTGCTTCAGGTGGAATGATATGGCTTCTTAGTGGATTGCATTATTTAGATAAAGATACTGCATCCCAGACACAACGGAAACACAGGTCTGAGTCAATGGACCATTGTTTCTCCTTTATTTGGGATGTTTTTAAATGTCTTAAACAATCCATCACTATTCTCATTGATCAGTACTTGCCCTGTCTCCCCATTGCCTGCACAGTGAACTTTGAGCGGACCCCATCACTGGTGTCTCTAGCAGGTACTTGGGGGTTCTTAAGCGTGGCTGAGCTTCCAACTCTTTTGACCTTGGTGCTGTTATGTGACCAGATGCCCCAAATGCCACATCCATAACACGGTCTGCTGCCACATCCCGCACAGCTCTGGGGACAGAGTTGACTGAGGTAGTGAGGGAATGAAGAGGAGACAAAACACAGAGACACACAGACACATGGACACATGGACACATGAACAAGCTGAGATCATGTGGACTGAGCTCTCTGATGGAGAAGCCACAGGACTGCAGAAGCTCCGTGTGTTTATAATATACATTGAACAGCTAACATGGAGGTCATTACATATAGATGAATGTATGTAATTAGCAGGCAGGGTTGTGGGCACACAACTGGGTCAAGGAAACATGTTTAGTTAATCTCAGTAGGGCTGTAGTCTTCAGGACATGAATATCCAGGGGGAAGACAACACCAATAGATATTTTCTGTACACGCTATCAACATCTGTACATGGACCAGAGAGAGGTTTTGCTCTTCCTATGAGCCTTACTGCATGGATAGAAAAGCTTTGCCATTTTCCCATGGGTCCTTGGCATGGCCAGCTCATGTCAACAGCACGCCTTCATGTGGGACTTTACACATGCAGGGCTTCCTCTACCTCCACGTCCCGTCCATAATACCACTGAGGTAGCATGGAACCCACACGACAGGTATCCTAGTGTTTTATATCAAAGGTTGGCAAGCTTTCCCCCAGATGCAAACTTCAGTCTGTACAGGCCATCCTGCCTATGTCCCTGCACACTGCTGTAGACATCAGGTACAGAGGAGGTGCCCCGGGTTCCACCAAACATAATTTATGAACAGTGGAATCGAAGGGTCAGGGAACGACCAGGGGTCATATAGTGTGTTAGTGTTTCTATTTTTTCTCCCTCAGTGATTTGAACCCATGAGACCATCGCTGTGCTGGGTGGTAGGGAGGAGAGCAGAAGGCCATGGCAGAGCATGCTTTGGGGCCACCATTTTCAGTGCAAATGCCCAGGCTCTTCAAATGCCTGGGTTTTATTATTATTATTATTATTATTATTATTATTATTATTATTATTATTATTATTAGGTTGTACCTCGATTAATCAACCTCTGTGCATTGTTCCTGGATGAGCCCTCTGGTGTATTCTGACATGAGCAGCCATGCTGCCACCACACATATCCAAATTCGGCACATTTTCAGACCTCAAAGATGTTACTTTATAGTCTCTTCTGTAAAATGCCCCCATCAGTGTGAACCCATCACTTCTGCAAACAGGCTTGGCCCAGCCTCTCTGCAGTTAAAAGCAAAAAAAAAAAAAAAAAAAAAAAAAAAAAACAAAGAAAGAAAAGGTGTAGTGTGTGTGTGTGTGTGTGTGTGTGTGTGTAGTGGGGGTCACAGCTATACACCACAGAAACTTACAGAGCAGGGGAAAAAAAAAAAAACTAACCCAAAGGGAAAGCTACATTTGGCATGAGATTTGCATGCCATCAGCAACCACAGCCATCCAGAATAACATCTTCCTTTCGGTGTAGTCATACTCGGTCAGAGGCATGGAACGATGGCTCCTAGAGACGCTTATTAGTCTGGGCAAGAGCAGCCCTATGAGGACACTGCTCCTGCCTCCTTACCTGGGCCAGGGTGAGGGTTGCTTGTTTGCAGATGCCACACTGAACTCGGAGCTTTCCAGGCTGGACCTTGTGACAGGGGCCTTTGCAGTAGACGAAAAAGCTGTTGTAGGTGGGTTTAACTGCTGGGAGAAAACAGAGACAGTACCCAGTCAGTGCTAGTCCAGACTGAGCCAAGATGCCATCGATAAAAGTCTCTTAGAGGCAAGCTACATGCTGACTCCATGGAGACATTTTGTGAAGTTAGAAGAATGAATGTTTCAAGGAGGAGATAACGATTTAGAAAACACAGTTTTATGTTGAAAAGGGTTAAAGTGTCCTCTTCTTGTCATGCCAACAGCCCTGAGACTTACTCATCAAAGTAAACAGGCCGCCCCCGCCGCCAGGAGCTGGGTCAGAGCGTTTGCAGCACCGGGAAATTAAATGCCTTCCTCGCTGCTGAAGCCTGAGAAGCGGACAGGCAATTCTGAGACTCGGGAAAATTCGGAGGCCGCTGCCCCTGAATTCTATTTCATGCTTCTATACACAGCAGCAAAGATTCAAGATCTTTTCCTCTTAGAATCATATCTGTACAGCCAAGCCAGCCTTTCTCTCATGGTCTGAGTGATCGGACCACAGATGCCGGGTTCCTAGGGAACACTTGCCCCAACTCAGTAACATAAAATATGAGTCCTGAATCCCATGGAGCTTAACAGATCCTGCAGCCTGTTCAGAAGTGCAAGCTTGGCATTTTGTTAACAGTCACTTTAGCTGGACAACTGCCATTCAAATGCAGTATTTGCAAGTGTAATGGGTAAACACGGAGGGATCAATCTAATCAAATAATTTCTCTCAAGTGTCAATATTCTCAAAGTGCTATTCCTTAAAATAGAGGAACCTTTTATGGATAACTGATGCTTTCTGTGTCTGAAAAGAACTGACTAGAAGCTCTGAGGGAATGACAAGTGCTTTCTAAATTTCCTTGTTTTCCCAACTTAATAGTTTTTTTTCTTAATCATTATCTAATTGTTGCTGGGGGTGAGACGCATGTGTTTATAATTTTTATCATATTGTCAGAAACATCTAGAAAGACTATGCATTCTTTATGGTTATGAATGAAAGGTTTTGGTGGTCCAAATGCACACAGCTGACTAAAAACAGTATAGAGACAATGAGCAGACAGCAGAAGTCCCTGCCAGTTATTTACTCACTTTTGATTCTGTAGCTGATAGAACTCTAAAATATAAGATAAAATAAGGGACATTCTGATGCATTTGTAATATATTCTATAACGGCTGTTCTTCGGCAATGAGTACTTAGTTGTCAGTTTGAAAGGCAAGACAGACTATAAATACATGTTTGTGTTGATGCTAAATATCTATTTTGACACCTCTCTGTAGCTTTAGTGCCTTTGTGGGCAAGATATTCTAGTTGTGACTATCACATGGTTATTGGCAAATATAATTGTTACATAAAATATATGTGGGTCATAATTGAAACACATAGCCATGAGTCCACCTCACAGTAATGTCTATAACACAGTAAATGATTGACTGTCGGAAGGTCACAGGAACTGTGGCAACTCTAACCTGTGTTAAGAACCCTATTCCATCTCTGTTAGAACTTACCAAGGAACCCCAGGAAAGATTTCAACTTTCCTCGCTGTTAACACTTACCAGCAATAGGAAAACATTGGGTCCCACAATTTTTCTAACCCACCTGTGAAACTTAATAAAAATACAGGAGGAATGAGTGAAAGAAAGCAAAGTCTTTCCGAAAGGGAGTCAGTCAGGGCCTCAGTCAGGGCACTGTGGGTAGAGGAGGTTAAGACCTGTTGGGAACTGAAGACCCCTCTTCCCTTATAGCAACAGCAGTGTCTGTGGTATTGTCTCTGCTAATGATGCATGGGGGGGAAGCTATTCCCTCCCACCTCTGCCTACCTCAGCTTTCACTAAGTCCTTGAGAAGCCTGTCGCAAACTGCTGCATGCCATCTTGATGCCCCGGAATCCTGCAGATGACATGCAATCCATTATGCCTTGCTACCCACACCCAGCCAATTAGTAACCAGGCTAAGGGAGACCAAGGTCAGTGCAGTGCAGGCCATGGCGCATTTCAAGCTGTTGGCTCCATTCAGCCAAGCGGCTGGGGTTGCAGGTGAATCATGAGAGCCCTTTTCAGAGTGGCCTCCCTACCATTTTGGCAGTGTGACATGCTTTACAGTGGGCAGACTTCTGTGTCTGCTGTGTCCTGGAGTATACTGCACAGGAATGACAACAAATGCCCCACACTTTTGTGGGCAGGGTTCCCATTTGGCCTGACTGATGAGCCTGCAGCTGGAACTCATAGTCAGTCATTCTGTGAGAGACCTCAAAAGCCTTTAGCAGGAACTTGGCAGCTCCAGTCACTAAGGCACTTCTCCTGCTTCCACCTCATTCGGGACCTTAAATCTCCTTTGTTCTCCTTATCCCCAGGTCTCTCCTTCAGTAGCCAAAGTAACTGACGTGGCTTATGCTTACAACATGTCCTGTTTCATATAAGAAGCAACAACTGGAGCAGGGGCTGTCCCTAAATGTGTTGCCTGCCAGTGGAACCCATTCCCCTAACTGGGCTGCCTTGTCTGGGCTCAGTGGGAGAGGATTACCTTGTCCTGCAGTGACCTATGTGCCAGGGTGGGGTGATACTCAAGGGGGACCCCCCCTTCTCAGAGGAGGAGGGAAGGGAGGAATGGGGAGAGCGCCTGTGGGGGGGTATACTGGGAGGAGAGAGGGTGATAGTTAATATATTTTTGGATAATAGGCTTAAAAGCTAAAGCATCATTTTAATAAGACAGGTATTTATTCCACATGAATACATTAAATATTGTATAAAACATTAAACAAAACTCTGCTGTCTTAGAGGCCTTCCTACGTCTGCCATACTGACACATGTGCAAATAATATGTGACCAGTATCTCTGTGTGGCTAAGGAGCACTGAAAACGTGGCTAGGGATCGGTCTTTTCTTGTTCTGTTAACTTTAACAGAAACTTCACTTCCAAAGCTGCAGGTAGGTAGCAGTTGGTACCACAGATGATAAAAGCACGGGAGTGTCTAGCCTTGTCTCACTCCCTCACCAGGGACACCAGGGACAGACAAGTCTAAGCAAAGACGACAACACTCATCAAGGAGTCCACCTCCTCATCTGAACTGCTAGTGTGAAAATACAGTTGGAAGGAGAAAAGGAGAACAGAAAGGTGGGGATTGGAAGAAAGAGGGAGCTGGGTGGGTCCAGGCTGCTCAGCCAGAGGGCCAGCGAGGCTGTTCTTCCTACAGTGCTCTGACTTCTACCACATGTGACTCCACGACCATCTTACATTTCCACTGACCATCTCCAACTTTATGATCTGACTATCATCCTCAATGTCCAACTGGAATGAAAATTCTTGCAAGAATTCTTTCTTTTGTTTTCCACAAATACGATGGCTGCATAAAACAGTATCTAAGATCACAAAAGTGTTGGACTTTGTTTTGTCACTTCTGAACAACTGTCTTGGTCCCAAGCTGTTGAACTAGCCCAGGTATCCCAGCATGGGATGTCCTTCTTCGCGGCCTTTGGCCAGCTTCTTCCACACTATCTGGCACTTGGTAGTTATGGCCCCTTCTCTCTTGCCCACTTCTGCCTGGAGCCTTATGGTTGTTTCTTTAAAAATCATCTGAACAGTTAGTAGCATTTTCCAGCTATTATCTGCAAGCCTGCTCCATTTGCCCTATCCTCTAACCACATAGGGAGCAGACTTGGTCCTTGACAATCCCTACAAGTCTCTTTCAGACCATACCAATGGAAAACCATTCTTAAGCTGTGTCAGGTATCCAGGCCCAGATAACTGGACAGCATCGGGGAACTTGATGGTAGAGGGCTGGGTGGTAGTCCCTCAGAAAAGGCTTGACCACAGTTTTTGAGTATATGTCTCATAAACCAGGCACTAAAACTATTCAACATGATCAAAATCAGTACTACCACTGAAGTCTGGCATAAATCTCCATACATAACATGGAGAGAGAATTATTTTTCCCTGTACTAACCTTAAGTTATTGACAGTTCCAGTCTGAACAATATAGATAGCATTTGCCTAACATGGTTCCATATTAAATCCATGCATTAGAGACTTCCTGATTTTCCTCCTCTGCCTAATGTCTCACTGGAATCATCACAGGACGTAGAATCTCTCCTCGTCAGTCACAGGTAGACCATCAGCGAGGCGCTGCTCTGCTTGGCAGGTCAAACACAGAAGCTTCGCCCTTTTACTAGGACACCTTCCCTCTGGAGAACCATAGTTAGCAGTCTCTGGGAAGCCATTTCTTCAAGAGATAAAAGAGGCTCTCCTCACAGCTCTCATGGTCTTGGGAGGTGACTGTCTCCCTCTTTCCAGCCCCTAAAGACTCACAGCACTTTCTGCACATGCCATTGGCTCTAGGCTCAGACTGATTCACAGTTGTCATTTATCTGTCCCATTTTTCTGTCCAATTTCATTCCATTTTATATGGTCCAAAAGCTAAGAGAAGTACCTTGAACTTAGTTAAAAACCTATATCCGCCGGGATCATTAAATTTCCCCATATCTTCCAATGCTATGAAAGTTGTAGGTGTGGCAGTATGAAGACAAACAGCAAAATAAAACATGCTGCGGTGATTACCAAATGCTTGGAATGTCTCTGTGCCAGACAAACTCGTAGAGTAACTCCCCACGGTCTTTAAAAATGTTAGAGTGTAACTCCTGAAAAACCGACTCAGCAAAACTGACTCTAACAGCAACTTAGATCTACGATTTGTGGTGAGCAGAAAATAATGATTATTAAAATGCTATAGAGGATTTTAGCATAATTAAATGTTAAGGATCAAAATCTGAGCCAGGTGTGTTGGCATGTGGTCATAATCTCAGCTCTTGGTGTGTGGAGGCCAGAGGGTCAGGAATTCAAGACCTACTTCAACTGTCTTCCATTTCCCCCTTAAGAGTCAAATTCTCAAGTTTAGCCCTAGATGAGATTCTACTGGGGAAGGCAGTAGTATGTCAACACCTCCCATTGCAACCCATCTCCACCGAGTTATCTAAGCCAACGGAATCCAAACACCATTCCCTTGAGTAACCAAGATGATGCTGTATTATAAACAACTTCCAATTATATAACCAACCATCCAATGCATGTGCCCCTAAAATAGGCTTAGCAATCTCTAAGGAGACTCTATCCTTAAGAAGTTATAACTTAACTCTCAAGTTTTCCAGCTTGGGTTCTTAATTAATGGATCTGAACGATGATTTCTTCTGGCGAGGCAAAAAACTGCTGATTAAATGCGATGCCTTTGCTTGATTTCTTTTTGGTTGTTGGTGCCAATTTATTTTTTCATTATTCATTTGGAAAGTAATAAAGAGATCTCCCATGCCAAGATAAAACTGTAGAGTGAAGCATCATTTGAGGACTATGTTCACGTAAATAAGGCAAAAAGCCAAGCAGAGCACACTTTAGATGCTTTTTCTTCCTACAAATGGGCCAGGGGTGAGTGCCAGCCAAGTCATCTAGCACAGGAACTGCTGGGATTCATGGTTAGATCAACTTACAACACTGATCACTGCATACACAGTACTAAAAGATGTATACACAGTACAACCCCAGATGTGTCTATCTAGACTTACAGAGGTGGAAACGCTGAGCTCGGGCAGCTATGTTAAACCTGAGCCATAACTTGTCACTATGAGCCAATCTGCTGAGCCTTTCTAGCCATCTTTTTTTTTATTAGATTTTTTTCTTCATTTACATTTCAAATGCTATCCCCAAAGCCCCCTATACCCTCCCCCTGACCTATTTCCCAACCTACCCACTCCTGCTTTCTGGCCCTGGTATTCCCCTGTACTGGGCCATATAATCTTCGCAAGACCAAGGGCCTCTCCTACCACTGATGGCCTACTTGGCCATCCTCTGCTAAATATGCAACTAGAGACAGAAGCTTGGGGGGGGGGGGCGGGAAGGGGGTACTGATTAGTTCCTATTGCTGTTCCTCCTATAGGGTTGCAGATCCCTTTAGCTCCTTGGGTACTTTCTCTAGCTCCTTTATTGGGGGCCCTGTGTTCCATCCAATAGCTGACTGTGAGCATCCACTTCTGTATTTGCCAGGCACTGGCATAGCCTCACAACAGGCAGCTATATCAGGGTCCCTTCAGCAAAATATTGCTGGCATATGCAATAGTGTCTGCATTTGGTGGTTGTCTATGGGATGGATCCCCGGTGGGGCAGTCTCTGGATGGTCCTTCCTTCTATCTCAAACTTTGTCTCTGTAACTCCTTCCATGGGTATTTTGTTCCCCATTCTAAGAAGGAATGAAGTATCTACACATTGGTCTTTCTTCTTCTTGAGTTTCATGTGTTTTGCAAATTGTATCTTGGGTATTCTAAGTTTCTGGGCTAATATCCACTTATCAGTGAGTACAAGTCATGTGTGATCTTTTGTGATTGGGTTACCTCACTCAGGATGATATCTTCCAGATCCATCCATTTGCCTAAGAATTTCATAAATTCATTGTTTTTAATAGCTGAGTAGCACTCCATTGTGTAAATGTACCACATTTTCTGTATCCATTCTTCTTTTGAGGGACATCTGGGTTCTTTCCAGCTTCTGGCTATTATAAATAAGGCTGCTATGGCCATCTTCTGATCACTGAAACCGAGATGGTAACAGTTACAATACCGGTGAATCCACACACTAGGCGGTTCTGACCCAGTGCCTGCTTCTATTTACTGTGCTCTTCACATGACAAGTCACTCCCATGTCCAAGGACATTCTTGTTCCAATTTTATAATTCTTACATAATATTTACATCTTCATAGCTGGAGTTTAATTCTTCACTAATTACTTTCATTATTGCTTCATGCCTAACCAAGTCCTTTACAGTTCAGGAGTAGTGCTATGGAACACAAATTCTGTGCAAACTCCTGAATGTATTTACACCTTACTGGAGTCATTTTTCTTTATGATGTGAGGGTTGTGAGTGCACTGTTCTTTAAGAAAGGGTATAAACAGGAAGCAGTTATATGGATCCACCCAAGTAGGCAAACACAGTTAAAACATTATTCCATATAAAATAATTATTGTATTGTGATATTAAGACTGCACTGAAGAGGATTCAAAGTAGGTTTCAAAGTTCTACTTTAATGGCCAACTTCCAAATTACTGATTATCCTTTGAAAGTAGGTACCGCTTCATAACTAAGTTTCCATAGTTTCATACCTAAGAAGTCAGGAGCTCCTGGGATGAGTGTCATTTCACAGGACAGCAGCACAGGTTTGAATATGACATTTCCTAATTCCAAAGAACTCATTTCCCCCTTGGCCAGATGATAACAACTTTGACTCAGGGGCAGTTTTTAGTAACTACTGTGGGGACTGACTTCACAACTGTTAAACATTGGGCTTTCATCCTGGTTAGAAGATACGCATTAAGATACACAGGGATCACAAAAACCATCTCAGCTCCTGCTTGCCTCATCCCTCATCACCAACATTTTTTTCCTTCTCTTACTAATGCTAAAGCTTTTATGGAAATTCCCATTACCATCTTTTACCACTGGTAGTTGACAGGGGTGTACAGGCACAGAAATTACCATGGTGGGAAATTAAGCAGTTTTTCTAAGGATCAGTGTACATCCTTCCAACTGGCTATTGACCCAAGAAATGGCAATCCGTGGCAGGGCATCAGAGTCGATATACATTTTTTTGTTTACTTTTATAAAAAAAAAGCCAATCCTTTTCTAAATACATGAGATTTATCAAAATTAATTGATTTAAATCTTCTATTGTAAATGTTCTGAGTATTAGAGACAGAAACCAATTAAGTAAATGAGCAATCAAATCTGCCTTAATGAGAGACTTCAGCAACCAAGGCATGAGCCTTCATACACCCACATTCCTCATCCTAGTTCAACTACAACAGACAATGCACAGAGTTTTGCATAAATACTTTAGATATGATATATCCTACTTCACCGCTGTCATTAAACAGTTATCAAGTTTCAATGCTTTCAGTATCTTGTTCCCCTGTGCCAAGTGATAAGACAAGATGTATAATGTTAATAAAGGTTATCTCTCCCAGTATTGATTTTGGAAGCCTTTGGTATATTGAGATGTTACTACCTGTTAAAAATGTGAAGATTGTTTTTCTTTAGTGTCACAGTGATTAATTATAAAAGTACGGTATGATATGAAAAACGGGAAGTGATTTGTTTTCTGGGTTAAGCAATGATATTGTAAATGATACATACTTCTAAAAACAAACGACAGGATCATGGACTCCAGGAAGGGGGTCCTGACTTCAAAGGCCTCTGTTGGCTCAGGGGTCCCCACTTTCTTCATCTAAACACTTGCCCATCTAAGGTCCCTTAAGGTTGAAATGTCTATAGCACAGGGAGGCACCCCACCTCTGTAGGGGTTTGCATTCGTCAAACAGGTCTCCCCCATTTTCCCAGGCATTTATTTCATTGTGCTACCAGGGCTATGGTCCTGATCACTGCCTCTTCCTTCTCCTCGGAAGGGTCAGGAGCCAGGTGAACAGACACTGAGCTCACTCACGGATCCCATCCCCGAGAAACTGGAGATATCCAGCAAGCTCAGGAAGATACCCAGAGAGCTCAGGAAGCCACTCGATTAAGCTACTTATAACCCTGCCTGCGCTTCCCTTACCACGAGGAACTTCCTAAACAAGAGCAGTGCCTGGCTTTCAAAGCCCACTGCACACTTGCAGGCCAATGCATATTGCATACCACCTTTAGAAAAAGAAAACTGGATTTAGGGACATTAAAATAGAAAATTAAACCCACAACATGATTCATGGGAGACAAGCATTCTACCATTGAGCTATATAGCTCAAGTGACCAGCTTTCTAAACTGATGTCAACCCCATCTGCCTAAAGCCTGGTTGCCTGGAGGATGGCAATCCCTGCAGAGAAGCAGATAGTGCCATCAAAGATAAGACCATCAGTACCTATGCAACTTCACCAGTAACATTACCAACAGGTGTTGACAGGGCTCTCGCTGTGCCTGTTGAACACTCCATTAGTAGATGAGAAACCACACCTGTCCACATAAGAGGCACCTTAGCAGTTTTAAAATCCAAGGATGCAACTGACACAGAGGGCTAGAGTGACCACTGAGCCATCAAAGGCTAAAGCTAAGCTTCCAACCAAAACATCTAAACTGACTTGGAGCCTGATATATGGTATGAAGAGTATTCACTATGCACATACAGCAGGGGAGAAACCTGGTGTTCACAGGATAGACACTGAATGACTGCGGTAAGAGTGTACACTTCATCATGGACTCTTTGTATAGAAAGTTCTGTGACTATCACTTTCAGACTTGGTATGGCTTCCAGTGGCCATGATTCCAACTTCTCTCTGGGACCCTCAATTCTGAGATGCATAGGACCTTATAGGCAGCCGGAGGTGAGGTTCACAGCTCGGTTCAGTGATGCAAGGCAGGGACCTTCTCTTGTTCATACATTGCTTCAGACCCCAAGTATCACAACGTACGGTCATCAGATGGAAGTCCCAGTCTGAGGAAACGTGAGAAAAGCCTTCAGTGCTCCAGATGAAGCAAGCGGGCACATGGAGTGGAGGGAGGAGAGTCTGGATGTGGAGGTAACAGAACACAGAGACTGCTTTGGCTCTCAGTGGTATCAAGCTCTCTTTCAGTTGTATTTTCCGGAATGCTTGAGTTTGGGGTACCCTGGGTACCCAAGGATTCTGATTAACCCAGATAGCTGAGAAGCTAAGGGATGACGTATGCCTTCTCTCCATAATGGCCTTCATTCGGCTCTTGCTCTCCTGACTCCCAAATTAATTCTCTCATCTTCTTCCCAGAAGCCTGCTTTTGGATTTCTGAAGTAGCTGCCAAGGCCTGGTAGGAGATTTTTCACCTTTACCCCACTCCCCTGGCAAGTATGATAAGATTCACAATGCAAAAAGAATCGCCATCTGAAATCTTATTGCATCCCTACTTATTAAAAGCCTGCAGCAAAAAGTTGCAGGGTGTGGACATGACATCTAGGGCTCCAGGGTTCTTAGCTTACAGGGAAGCCTGAGCGAGAAGATGCTTTTACTAAGTACCCCACCCCCTCTACTACATGGCCAGTGTATCAACTGCTGACCATCCATGATAGGAAATGTTCCTGCCTTGCTCATTTATATATTTTTTCTTCATCAACATTTTCTCTCGCCCAGTAAAATATGTCAGCATTCCAAACTGCATCTGCCCAGTGACAGCAAAAGAGGAAAAACCACAAACACCTCTGTTTGCTATGTCGGATGCATCTGAGAAAAGAATGTAGGAAGAGCTGGCTGATTTCACTATTTTTAGCCTGTTGCGGTAAGTAATATGTTTCTTAGACTCATAAACATATCTTTCAGTTTATGAAAAAAAAATTATTTTATGTTTATGTGTTTTGCCTGCATGTATGGCTATGCACTATGGGTCTGCTTCTTGCCCATGTAGGTCAGAAGAGGGTGTTAGATCCCCTGGAACTAGAGTTACAGACAGTTTTTAGCTATTGTATAGGTACTGGGACCTGAACCCCAATCTCTGAAAGAGCAGTAAGTGCTCTTAACATGTGAGCCATCTCTTCAGCCCCATAAAACTATTTTTAAAAGCAATACCAGGCCCACCCACTTGTTACCGTTCCAATAGAAATTCAAGACTCACTTCCTAAAGCAGATGCTAACATCAGGTAAAAGCCTCTTTCCTCGGCTCTTTGAAAAGTAGGTAAATAGACATTTCCACTGTTGCTTGATGGGTATAATTACTTCTACAGCTGTGAGCTGACCTAAGTACTGTGTCACTCCCTGGCCCTTCTTCTCTGTCTGGTGCTAAGGACTCACTTGCCTTGGACTGTCTAGAACCTACCAGTCCCGAACCAACTTCCCTAAAGTAAACCATTGATTGCATCATGTCCCTTACATGTCTTCTCAAGGCCTTTTGGGGCAAGTAAACCACTGATAGCATCATGTCCCTTACATGTCTTCTCAAGGCCTTTCGGGGCGAGTGAAATCCACCTGCTTAGTAATTCAAGCGCCTGGGCTGCATGAACCCTACTTCTGTGTGCCTCCTTTCCTCTGGTCCAAGCCAATCGGTGCCTTCAAACAGCACACCTTTTACTCGCGGAATAGTTACATGGACCTTGGAAAGAAATTTTTACAATGTAGGCATCTACCCCACGTTTATGGAAAATTGACCTGCATGGGGAAGAGTTGTGTCGAGAGAGTTATTCTCTGCTAGTGCTGAGCGTGAGCTCCAGAGTATGGGACTGTTCCCTGTGCTGTCCCCTAAAGCCGCTGCCGGCCTCGGGGCTATGGACCTAATCCATACCTTGTATAAACAATGAATGAATGTTAATGCATTTAATTAATTTAAATATAAATATTTTTCTGGCTAATGTTTATCTGTGTTTGAGAAACACTAGTATAAAGGGATATATTCAATAATGTTGACTATAAGCCTTGGCAGAGTTTTAAGTTTGTAGATTTTTGTTAAATACATGTAAAAATAATTTCTGTCCAGTAAAACAGTCAATAACAAAAATATATGGCGTGATGGACATTTCGCTGTTGAGGATTAGCTAACTTCTCAGATACTCCCTGAATTGTTCATAATATTTTTATCATTCATCGATTGCTTAATTACAACATTTTACATGTGTTTGTTTTATATTTTGCTCTGAGAGCAATTTTATGTTTTGTGACTTGTTCTGTAACATGTCCTTGTTTTGAAGTTTATAATAAGTGCTCACTTTTCTCGATGTTCTTTCTTCCTGCCTGCTGACGGCATCTAAGGCAGCACACAGCCTCCTGTTTCTACAAGGCCCAATCCTACCATTCCCATCCAAAAACATACTTAATTGATTCTTCTATCAAAAGCAAAATGATTAGGTTTTGACTACTTTTTGTCAGGGTGCTAAACTACTTATGTCATATACATATTAGTATATAGACTATATAGATGCCATTAGTAGCAATGGTCGATATTATGGAAAGACATCATCAAGTAACCAGTTTTGAAACTAACACTGGAGTATGACAAAGTATTTTTTGCAAATGATGAAATCACAACAAACTGACCTCAAAATAACTTAATCTCTGTGACAATATAATGAGGTATGTTCTGCTGGGCCCATTAAAATGACATGCAGTTGGATAATTATTTCTACAGTGTCAGGATTCTAAAGCTAGAAGTTTCCCAGCTTCTGTTATATGGCAATGCTAAATGAATGTTGTCAAAAAATTAAATCTAAATTGGTTATAAATCTTCATTTAACTGCACCATGCAGGGAAGGTTACATTGTAACAGCCACACTTTTGTCATCATTAGGAACAGGCAGAGTCTGATTTTAATAGTATTAAGACTATTGAAATTATTGTTTGTTCTACATTTGCCATTGGGGATTAAGCCTTTGATGGTCAACCCTGAGTGTATGGGCAAAGCCGACAACAATGGAGGGCAGGGCAAGCAGTGTTCTGGTCTATCAGTGATGCTGGGCCTCCCTGACCTACTGTGACCATCTTGTACGAAGGCTACTTTGCTTTTCCAACTGCATTTTCCTAACTGATTAAAGGATCTAATTTCAGAAAACAGTCTATTTTCAACCCAGTTTGCCTGACTTTTTTCAGGCAATGACCTGTGGCTTGATCACCTGTCTAAACCATCTGGTGGCTCGTTATAATCCTACAAATGGTCCCTCAAAAGCCCCATTATGCCTTTTAGCAGCAGCAGCAACAACCACACAGACAGGGAGGCCTGATAAGTGGCTACTCCCTGGTGTAACTAGTTTCTGCTGAACCAAAGAATGAAGTTGAACCACAATAATTTTTAATGTCAGTAAAAACCTACTGTGAGATAAAGCTCTTTATTTTGGTTTGTATATGAATATCGGGAAGAAAGCTCTGGGAGAGTAGACCAGGACATCAAAAGAAAATCCTCAATGATTTTTAAAACTCAGGTTAAATGTGGTTTGTAATAGCAATTGTGGCATAAATTTATGCCATAGGAAGCCTATAAGAAACTCTGTTCTATGATAAGACCTGATAGTTATAATATTAAGCATGTATACATACACATAGACTTAATAAATATACCCCCACAATTAATATTCACATACTATATTTATTTGACTAAGAAACATTGTTTATGTCAGAGCAATATAGAAAAAATATAAGGTACTAAAATTAAGTGTGATTTATTTAAAAAAATAAATTTATAATTTTTTAAAAGACCTGTAGCTGTTCATCAAAAGTCTTTCAGATGAGCTATTGGAATTATTGATGATTTGGTCAGATATTTTTTTTCCATTTATTTTTTTTTACCTCATATAGAAAATATCTAATTTAGCTTAATTTTGTTGTATTTTTTTTCTGAGTCTTTTTGAGTTTATTTCATTTAACAAAATATTGTATTTATTATGGCAAAAGATAATTCTTGAACGCAACACCATTTTCCAAAGATACCCAGAAATAAAAATCTATTATCTATCTACGTATCCATCCATCCATCCATCCATCCATTCATCCTCTGAACATAAAACAACAAAGAAAGGGTTTTTAAATAAAAGAACATTAGTATCTGCAGAAGGAAACAGTAGCTAGAAGACGCCATGGTGATCAAGCCAATAAAGAGAACTGTTTGGGAGGAAAAACAACTGCACAATTTGCCAAAGAGCCCAGAGATAGAGATCATGGAGAAACAACTTCTGCTTTTGAAAACTAGCAGCTTCCAGGATTGACTCATGGTAATCTGCTCCAAAACACACATGCTGTGTTTCCATTGCTGTCCTATAAACAGAACAGACTCCTGTGGGGTCAGGAGCCCCAGGTTCATTATGGCGTCAATGAATATGAACGACATTTCCTGCTGCTGTTAGGGACTATTGAGTGAGCACTTACTTCAATGCCCACATGATGTTGTGTTCTATTGAAGATCACTGAAAAGCTAATGTTCATTTTGTGAGATTACAGATGAAAAGTGAAGTTTGGCAATGTAATTTACCCAGAGTCGCAGGATTTGCTCAGTGCCATTCAAGGGGCTTAAACCTGGCTCTGTGTGATTCTAATGTCTCTGTAGTCTCTGTAGTAATCCACCTCATCCTTTAGAGATTCACTATGATGCTGGGAGGAAAAGCAACAATAGAGATACAGGAGGAGAGGGAAAACGTAGCCAATGTAGTGATAGACTCGGGAATAACCAGATTTGGGTGCTCTGTGGGTATCTCAGCAGCTTTTAGGATCCAAGAACAGGTTTTTAAGATGTTCTGAATGAGCCGGGCATGGTGGCGCATGCCTTTAAGCCCAGTACTCGGGAGGCAGGGGCAGGCGGATTTCTGAGTTCTACAAAGTGAGTTCCAGGACAGCCAGGGCTATACAGTGAAACCTTGTCTAGAAAAACAACAACAACAACAAAAATATTCTGAAGGCCAGTTTCTTCACCCCAAACAGAAATAACAATACATGCCTTTTACAACATCTAACAACAATAAGTACAATCAAATATCCTTGCCAGGCATGTATGTTCAGATCCATGGCATGAAAATGGCCTGGGATCCACCCTATTAGACCAGAGTGCATGAAGGGAAACCCTTAGCAGAAAGATAAATAAATAACTGAATGACCAGTCAACCAAGAGCTCATGAAGATCCAAATGAAAGTCCCTGTGTAATGAGTGTGAAAGGAGCCTGTAATCCTAACAAACTCTCCGAAGTGGAAGGCAGGGAGAGTATGAGATCCAGGATGGCTTGGGACACACAGTAAGACTGTGTCTTAAAATGAATAAACAAATCAACAACAACAGAACAACATGAAGCATTCAGTCACAAACCAGGGATGGGCAAACCCAAGACCAGTATTCAAGGCACCCCAGAGCAGGCTTCAGGTAGGAGAGGTAAGGAAGGAAGGACCTGGGGGATAGCAGAGGCCATACTCATCAAGTGTGAGCCTCCAGTAGGAGAATTGACGTATGACACCTCTGGCTACACACACACACACACACACACACACACACACACACACACACACACACACACACACACCAGTCCTCCTCCAATCCATTCTTTCTGATCTACTTTTTGAAAGGGGATGTAGAGGGACTATACCTCTAGATAACACCTACCATCCTGAATCACTGGCTGGCTAACCTCTCTCTCCGGAGTGTTCATTTTCATGAGCAAAGAGGACACTGTGCCAACTCCCCCAATGCCTCCTTATGCAGTCATTATATCATTACATCATTACATCAGAGGCACTGACAGCAGACTGGCCCTGCCAACCCTTTTTCCTTTCAGAGCTCTAATGCACAGATAACACACAGTCTGACTGTGTTTTCCTGGAATGTATACTCCTGCGAGTGTGGAACAGTCCCTCCTCTTTGTTCTGCTTGCTCTGTATCTAACATTTGCTGCTTATTGGAGGAATGGAAGTGACAGAAGAATGAACCGGACTTCATCATTCTGGTGACTGTCACTCTGTGCCTGTGTCATTTCTTTGACAGTAACATAGTTGATGAATGGAATTTGTTGAACTACAGAGAACAGTTAAGATACTGTTCCTGTAGCCCTGGTCTTGACTGCTATCTCAACGCAAAGCCCACAAAGTGAAAATGCCTTCTATGAAGTCAAAAGGATTTCAATCACATTTAGAGCACCTGTGGCCAGTGTTTCAAATAACTGTTCTCAAATTATCAGTTAAATCTTTGTCTCACAGACCAAATTCTTCACAAGCTGTGATTGATTGCCTAGCATTATTTTATTACCCATATAAGATGACTTTAATATATAAAATCTAAATACCAATAGCAGTGAAGATGGCCACGCCTTGGCTGAGGTTGCCTGATATGGCAAAGAAGAAGGGGGTTTATAATGTCTAGCCCAACCCAGTTAGAGAGGACGATAGCAGAGGTGGGCCTGCCATGATCACATGAACTTTTTTAATCAAACATCTCCAGAACAGAGAAGAAAGGGAAACAGAGCATCCAGGGCCTTTGAAGTCATGACCTGCCATGTTGTGAGAGTCCGTAAGAGGGCTGCATGTCATGGCACCACAGGGACCTCTGAAGCGCAAAGAAGCTCTATGTAGTCAATAGCCATCGAAAATGTGGAGGTCTCATTCTTCTGTCACTTCCATTTTGCTCAGACAACGTAGCAGAAGTAAATCATGCCAATAGTCAAGTGGACTTGAAATAGAACTGTGGACTTCAGAAGGAAACAGTCTAGCCACTGCATGAATTGTGATCCCTGATCACAGAATCCAGCTAATCCATGCTCAGGTTCACTACCTATAGATATCACAATTACACATGTGTGTTGGGGGAAGCCACCAAATCTGTGGTAATTCATTGTATAGCACATAATTATTATAGGTGAGTTGATTTCTTAATCTCAGTTAGCTTTAGTTTTTATAGATGATAATCATACACGGATTTCAGAAGAATTCAAGACAAGTACTTTATGCAGTCATTTGTTTACATACAAACTGAGATAAAGGGTTAGGGCATAAGGACCCAGTCAGTTAATGGTAATAATAGGAGTGCACATTACAGGGCTTGCAATCTCCTACACCAGTTAGATATATGCTTGTAAACAAACAAACAAAAAATAGGAAGTGGATAATGGATCAGTCTTCTATGCTTACAGGTTGAATAACATGAAACAATTTTCATCAAATATGGCAGCATCTATACACTTATGCACATATACCAAGAAAGGCAAATTATTATTTTCTTAAGGTTTTCTATTTAATACTAGTGTGTATGGTGTGAGAAGTATGTGCATATGCTCTTGAAGCATCACCCAGAGTGGAGCTATTTCCTGGTCTACTTATATGAAAACATGCACTCCCCAGTGGCCATAGCATGAGATAGCCTTAAGTCCTGCTGCTCCACAGGAAGGCCCATGGCTATGAGGAAGGTTATTGTGATCTATTTTTAAAGCACAGTGATAAAAACATCTCTGACGCAACTTGGATCTTTGATACTTTCACAACTGCATGGCAGATATTGGTTTATGACTATAAATTTAGTGCTAGGGGAGGCTGAAGCAGAAGGATTTAGGATTCCAGGAGGGTGTGTGATGCTCAGAAGCCATCTAACTAAAAACAGCAGCAGCCAGAGAACAAGACTAGACAAACAATAAGAACAACAAAACAGTAGGTTTTATTTTACATAGCAGCGTCATGGTAGTGCAGCTGGAGAGATCGCAGATGAAGCTGATCTCTCTGTGAACCCTGAGTAGAGTCTCCTCATCTCTGCACATGCCAGAGAGCCTACCTTAGTGCCCTACAAATGGCAGATGCTTAGTAAGCATGCACTGGCCAAGAAGTAAGGTAACCAAACTGATCTCTAATACTAAAGTTGACAGTATCAGTAGCCAGTGTGTCTTCTGAGAATATACTTACAGCGGAGTTCAGTGGAGAAGGTCAGCTGAGACTTGCCGGAGAAGTAGTGAATAATTAATCTAAAATTGAACTATTGCTTATAGTAAATGACTGAAGAAAATATGATCCCAAACTCTGGCTAATGCAAAGATACTGCTTTAAATAGAGTAATAATCTGACAGGCGTTAGGTTAAACGAGCCTAATTTTATACAGTTCACATAATGAGTAAAATCTGTACCTGCACATATATTTACATATGTATGATTATATATATGTATGTATATGTGTATATATATGTATATATGTGTCTCTGTCAGAAAGATTCTCTGTCTATCTGATTATCTATCTATCTATCTATCTACCTATCTATCTATCTATCTATCTATCTATCCATACACACGTGTGTGTAAGCATACATTTAGCTTTACAAATGCCTCTTCTTTCCTGCACTGATCCCATTGTAACTTCTATAGATTTGAAAGCCAGTGCTTATAATCTCTAGTCTCTGCCTTGGTTCCTCAGACAAATACTACCATGCTTGGAGACTGTCAAATGGTATAATATTCTATTTACCCTTCCTGCCAACAAGTAAGGCAACAAGTAAGGTCTTATTGAATATAGATCAAATGACTGAAATGCCCTAATGCTTTCCCCAAACTTGAAAGCAATAAAGCCTTGGAGACAGTGACTTGACACAGTTAATTGGTGCATATATATAATGGTATGAACTAAAATGGCCGCAGCAGTCAGGAGAAAAAGGGCTCTCTATACTCACCTTGCAAGTCTTGAGTGGAGGCTTGGCTTGGCCATGCACAGCTGCTGAGCCTTACACTAGCCATTCCCAAGGTTCTTCATCACCATCATTCCAAGAATTAAAACTACCACTTGGCAGGAACCCTTCCATTTTGTTCGTTAGTGTGGTGGCTTGTGTACAAATGGCCCCGATATGTTTATACATTTTAAAACTTGGACCCCAAGTTAGTAGAACTGTTTGGGAAGGATTGGAAGGAAGGGCCTTGTTGGGGGGGGGTGTGCCACCAGAGGTGGATTTGAGCTGTCAAAAGACACATGTCATTCACAGCACACCCTCTCTCTGACTTGGGTTGTGAATCAATGAACCAAGATATGAGCTCTCTGCTCTTCCTTCTACCAAACTTCTTCTCTGCCATCATGGACTCTAACTGGTTGAAACTGTAAGCCCCCAATAAAATGCTGTCTTTAATAAGTTGCCTTGATCATAGAGTTTTATCACAGGAATAGAAAAGCAACTAAAGTCACTATTATATAGTTCTCTCTCATGAATACTATAGCAACTTATATTCCAAAGCTATTAGGTAGACAATCTTCAATTATATATTTAGAAAGAAAAATAACACATACACATAGGAAGGGCATTATGGTAAGATAGTATATCCCAACTGTGGAAGGATTAAAAACTTACTTACTTATAACATGGTTCAGTATTAGGGACTGGGCATTTTTACTTTAAGCATACAGAACTCTCAACCTCAAAATAAAATTGCACATTCCACCCACCATCGTGACATCGGCCTGTGACTCATTCTTAGCTGTGATAGAGAGGTTCAGTTTTCCATCTTCACAGTGTCATAATGATGCAATTTCACATACCTAAAGGAACATTCAACAGCCTTGGAATCACACATAAAACTTAAACTATTCAGATTAAAGCAGGAGGATTTCAGTGACATGGGCATGTTGCTAGTAGCCCTTAGAAACATACCAGACAATGGCTATGAACTTTGAGTCTGTTAAGTGAGGCTATACACTTTTCCACTCTGTCATTTGCCTGTCACATTCATGGAAAATATCCTTGAGGTGAAGAAATGGGGATGGAACATGATCCCTAACTCTTCTGAAATGTGACATTGTGTAAGAAGTCCATCTTACAGTACCTGGATATGAGGACCCATGTCAGTCAGTGCCTGGGCTTGTTAGGAAATGAAGAGACCTCATATTGCAACAGAGAATAGAACACATTTGACATTAGGCTCACTCACATCCAGTAATCTCATGGGTCACATTTCCTTTTCTGGACCTGTGCTCAGACTCAACCTCATCATCTTCTGGGCATTTTCACACCAGAACTCATTCTCTTGCAGGAAATCACAAGCCCATCTCCTAGGCACTGCTGTCTGGAGGCTGCTGATGGGGAGCCATGGGCCATGGAGTCTCAGCTTCTTGCCTGCCTGGTTTAGTTTTGGCGACCATGCACATGCCCATGAGCACTATCATGCACTTCTGGTTCTGACAGGATAGCTGATATCACACATATCATATGCTGCTCACTGTGCAGTTGTGGTGATAGCAAAGCTCGCCTCCTTGTTTTAAATTCTCTCCACAGGGTACATGAGTGGAAAGGCCCTGGCTTTGCCTAAGAGAGTCATGTTCTGATTCTGACTCTGTCAACGAGGGTTTGCAGCAAGCTGACTCAGCCTGGCTGAGCAGTAGCCTCCTCATCTCATCAGACAGACTTGAGGCAACTAAACAAGGGTCTGCACAAATGCATCTATCTAGATTCATATGTATAAATTAAGATTAAATACAGAGATGCATCTACAATTCATAATTATGCTTAAAAAGTATATTTTGACAAAAAGTTAATACCTGCCAACCCATACATACAACTCCACAAAAACATGCACTTGCACACACATTAACACACACACATGTACACACACATAGATAAGGTACACATACACACACACATCTTGGGAAGCAATGGTTCCTAGGGGATTCTGTTGCACACACACACAAACACACACATACACACACACACACACACACAGATCATGGGAAGCACTGGTTCCTTGGGGATTCTGTTGCACACACATACACACACACATGCATCATGGGAAGTACTGGTTCCTAGGGGATTCTGTTGCACACACACACATATGCACGTACACACATATACACACACACACACACACACATATGCACACATCATGGGAAGCACTGGTTCCAAGGGGATTCTGTTGCACACACACACACATGTACGCACGTACACACATACACACACGCACACATGCACACATCATGGGAAGCACTGGTTCCTAGGGAATTCTGTTGCACACACACACACACACGTACACACATACACACACATACACGCACATACACACACACACGCATGCACGCACACACACATCATGGGAAGCACTGGTTCCTAGGGGATTCTGTTGCACAAGTGATGGAAGTACAAGAATTAAAAAAAGAAAGGAAAAAAATCAGAAAAAAAGATCTCAGCAAAATTGAAAGAACTTGGTGAGAAGGAACCAGAGTTCATACCTTAAGAGATTTGGGGTAGGAGGGGAAGGGGCAGTGAGAATAGCCAGGCCTTAGCATCACTTGGTGACTACAGGTACACCTGTACATACATCTTATTTTCATGCATGCCATTAGTTACATAGCTAGTATGATTTTTCTAATAAAATTCGTCATTCAGGCATTTTTATCCTTATATCTATGTTCTTTAGCAGTTGACAATTTTGTTAACTTTTAGCTAAGAAACATTTCGAAAGTGTGAGGTTTCATCTCCTTAATGTGGTGAACAAAACCACTATACTTTTTGCTATTTATATTATCAGGTGTAGGATTCTCCACACGTAGTTCTCCAACTCTCCCTACATCTATTACAACCCAATTCCTGAAACTATGGTTTTTCAAAACCCAAAATATATCCAATTATAGTTTTTATGTAAGAGACTCTTTAAATGGTCAATAAATCTAAAACCCACAAACATTTCAGTTTGGGTTTAGAAATAGTTCAAATATGTGAGCCCTGTGTTACAAAATTGTAGCATTGATTTTTCACTTTGTGCTTGACCTCTACATGAAAGCATAAAGGACTGATGTCTGATTTTACATCAATTTGTCTTATTCTCTTCACCTTGCTCTTTACCTTGGAAAACATGGTAAAGAAAATATTAGACTTTGATGTAGTTAGCTTTAACTGTCAACTTGATGCAGTCAAGGGTAAACTGAGAAGGCCAGCTCAACCAATGGCTTGCTTAGATCACAGTGGCCTGGGGGAGTGTCTTGTTTTAACAGTTGTGGGCGTTTATGGATATGAGTGCTTTGTTTGCATGTATTTCTGCACACCAGAAGAGGGCATATATGATTGTAAACCACTATGTAGTTGCTGGGAATTGAACTCACAACATCTAAAAGGGCAGGCCACTTATGGGTGGTTCCATTCCCTTAGCAGGTATCCTCAGCTATATAACAGAGCTAGTTAAGCATGAATGAACAAAAGAAATGGCAAGCTAAATTCCTATATTATTCTTGTCCTCAGGTTTGTGCTTTGATTCCCTGGCCTGACTTCCTGCAATGCTGCTCTGCAATCTGGAAGTGGAAGATGAAATAAGCCTTTTCCTCCCCAAGCTGCTTTTTTGTCAGGATTTTGTATCACAGCAACAGAATGCAATTACGACTGCTACCACTGTTCTCCCCCAAGTTGTATCCAGAGTCAAAGTTATATGAGTTACTTATTCGCCAGGGATGAAAGTTCCCTCACTGTGCTAGTGTTCACACAGAGAGTACCAAAAGTGCATTCTAAAGAGAAAGAGCTAAGATTATACATCTCTATAGAACTCTGAAGCATGGATCCAAATATTCCCTTTAACCCTGAAGCCTAGAAAGAAGCAGAGAGTTATTTTTAACTTTATACTTGACCTCTACAGGAAACAGGGAGGGGCTGGAGAAATGGCCCAGTGATTAAAAGCACTGGCTACTCTGTACTTATGAGGCTCTGAGTTCAATTCCCAGCAACTACATAGTGGCATACAACTATAATAAGATCTGATGGTCTCTTCTGGTGTGCAGATATATGTGCAAACAAAGCTCTCATATGCATAAATGAACCTTTGCAGATCTTGGTGGTTACATTTTTAATCCCAGTGCTTAGGAGGCAGAGTCAGTCAGATTTTGGTGAGCTTGAGGCCAGCCTAGTCTACATAGTGAGTTCCAGACCTGCCAGGGCTATATACAGAGACCCTATCTCAAAAAACAAGCACATAAGAGCAGGCAGCACTTGCGTATGGTGGCACACACCTATAGATCCCAGCAATTCTGAAAGTTGAAACAATGAAAGCATTTGAACTCAGAAATATAAGACCAGCCTTGTCAACACTGAGTCAAAGTAAAAATCAAAGACAACAAAAGTTTGCATTCAAAAACTGAAATACACAGTAAGATGACCTCGGTGTCCTGTTGTGAAGGTCAGTCTACGTTGTGGCCTGATGTGCACAGCCCTGAGTGTCCATGTGCATAGAAACCCTCAAGTTCAAGTCACAAGAACCTTGGCACGGAACCACTGAGAACTGAGCATGAAATGATCGCAGAGTAAGAGGGATTGAAACATATGATGGAACAGACGTCTCTCATCTTTATTTTTATTTAAGGCAGTATGTTTTATGTGGGCATAGTTCAACTGAAATATGAAAGTCTCAAAAATCACTACATTCAGATCAACTTGTCTGTAAAAAAAAAAAAAAAAGTCACCATAAGAACTGTGGAGTTGATACATAAAATAGTACCTTGGAAGGGGTAGAAAGCATTACCTATGAAATCCAGAGCAAGCATGGGTCCCACATGCTATTACAGACAATGTATGAAGTTAGAGAGTAAAGACAGTCCTAGGCCACTTCAGAGACAGTTAAGTATTGGGGCAGCAGCACCACAGAATTTCCTGCATTCTGGACAGGTGTGGATTCTCGTTTAAGGATTTTGCATAAGAGATTATGAATCATCAAAATGGAAGAACAGACATTCATGGAGAAAGTATTTAATCCATTGACCTCCCTTTTGCTGAAGGATAGCTAACAGGTCTGAAATTTATGTCTGATGAGAATGTGAACTGGTTGAAGTTATAAATATCTTCAAAGGACCATCCAGAATTCATTAGAACCTTTTTTATTAATGAGAAAAAAAAACAGGAAAATTATCTCTATCTCATATGTAGGAAAATCCAATGTTGCACTTTCCATTTTAATTTAGACCTATCAGTGTGAGAACTCTGATTTATTTTATTGTACACTGAACCAAGGGTCACATATGTTCTAAGCAGGTGTTCCAAAAAGCTTTGTCCCTCCCCCCTCTCCCTCCCTCTCTCTCCTCTCCTCCTCCTCCTCCTCCTCCTCCTCCTCCTCCTCCTCCTTCTTCTCTCTCTCTCTCTCTCTCTCTCTCTCTCTCTCTCTCTCTCTCTCTCTCCCTCTCTCTCTCTCTCTCTCTCTCTCTCTCTCTCTCTCTCTCTCGCTCTTTCCCTCTGTCTCAATACCAAATTTTGCTAAGTTGCCTAGGCCATCCTTGCACTCACTGTGTAGCCCAGACAAACTTCCTTCCTGAATAGTTGAGATTATAGGGCTGCATCATCAGCCCTGGCTCAGAATTTCAGTATCATACTATTAGGGCTATTCTTCCTTTATTTTTATTTTATGAGTGTTTTGCCCACATGTCTGTGTGCCACATATGTGCAGTGCCCATGGGGCCAGAAGAGAGCATTGGATCCCTTGGAATGGAGTTCTAATTGTAGGCTACCATATGGGTGCTGGGAACCAAATATGGGTCCTCTGCAAGAATAGCAAATGCATTTAAGTACTGAGCTATCCCTCCACCCTAGCTTGTAGGTTTTAAAAAAATCCAGTTAGATTTTATGTATGAGTGTGGTCATTAAATAGTAACCCTCCAGCAGCATAAACCTGACAGTAGGTTTCTACTATTGGCTTTCTGACCCTCTGTGGTGCTGTAAGGTAGATCCTCAGCTGGTCCCTGTTTTGGGAGGTCCAGTCCACAGTGCCTTTTCTCTTCCTGTAGATTCTCATGGCTTAGGAGATCTTGTATAATTCCCATGTATTGTTTATTTTTTTCTCCTTGTTAAATACATGACAAAGGCAACTAAAGAACACTTACTCTGGCACACAAAAGTAAAGTACAGTGAAGCCCACCATGCCCAGGTGGCAGCCCGTCAAACCTCATCCACAACCAGGAAGCAGAATGTGATGAACACTGTGTCTCAGCTCACTCTCTCCTCTTTACATAAATCTAGGACCCCAGCCTATACAACCACCACTCCCCTTTAGGGTGGGCTCCTGGGTCTTCCCACCTTAATTGTCCCAGTCTAGAAACCCACTCACAGAAATGTCCTGCAGTTTAATGCCATGGTGATTCTTGACTCTCTCAATGAAGAATGCCAATGAAGACTTAAACATCTAAACTCATTTTATGCCTATTTACATTTTGAGTATTATTGTTTGGTTAGTTGATTTTGGTTTTGAGATAGGGTCTCAACTGGGCATCCCAGATGGATCTAGAATTCATAATGTAGCTCAGGCTGGCCTGGAATTATCAATCCTACTACTTTATCTGCTGAGAGAGCAGACCTACATTAACACACAAAGCTATAGTTCAAGATTTAACTTCTAGATTTGTACAGAAAATTACCTCAGTCATGTGTATTGTTATCTATAAGTTAATACGTCTGTCTCAGCTACTCTTTCTATTGCTACAAGGAAACACCATGAACAAAAAGCATGGAGAAGAAAGGGTTTAGTCAGCTTATGCTTCCGCATACCGGTGCATCACTGAAGGAAGTCAGACCAGGAACTCAAGGAGCAGGAACCTAGAAGCAGAAGCTGATGAGAAGCATGGAGGGTCCTGCTTACTGGCTTGTTCCCCGTTGTTTGCTCAGCCTGCTTTCTTATAAAATCCAGGGCCTAGGGATGGCGCCACTCACAATGGGCTGGGCCCTCCCCCATGGAGCAATAATTGAGGAAATACCTTACATCTGGATCTAAAGGATGCATTTCCTCTATTGAGGTTCCTTCCTCTCTGATGACTCTAGCTTATGTCAAATTGACATACAAAACCATCCAGTACGATGTCCGAATTAGAACTCTTCATTATTCTCAACGAAACCTGCCTCTGCCTAGATGTCTCCATCTCAGTGAAATAGCCAACTGCTTAAGATAAATACCTGTGAGTCATCTTTATCTCCCCACTTCCATAAGCCTACACTGTGGGTTCTAGCTCATGAATCTTGCCAACCAGACTCCTTTTCATGACCTCCCAAAGAAATACATGCCTAACAAAGATGCCACCCTATTTTATGTGTAGCTCAGAACTGTTTTCTCTGCTTCCATTTGTGTCCTCCCAGGACAGTGTTGAACAGACAAGCCAGGTCGTGTCACTGCTATGTTTGGTGTCCTCTGATGTCTCTTCTTTACATACACCTTGCCTGTCTCCTAACCTGATCTGGCTACTCAGCCCCTGTATACCTGGCTCAGCACCCTCACTCTGTATTGTTCCTTGCTATTCTCACTACCTTTCCACTATTCCTTCCAATATTCTGTGGTGGGGCCCCTACATCTCCCAGGACCCTTTGCAGTACAGCTGCCTTTCCTGAAATAGGTCACCTTTTACACAAATTGTCCTTTCAATCTGTTTCATGTTTGTTCCTGTTGTGGTTGTGGCTATGTTTTCAGACTCAACACTACCTCAAAGTGGACGGATAACTGACATAGATATGCGTTGACAGGCCATCTTTCCTAATTTGAGGTCAGCTCCATGTAGGCAGAAATTTTGTTAGTACCTATTGCATCCAAGTGTCTGTAGCCACTCACTCTGCTACAGAGCTGACACTCAGTAAGTATTCCTTCAATGGAAGAGACATAAATGAATGAACACCTGTTTTTTCATCCTGTCTTTGTCAATGATCCCTAGATACTATTTGTGGGAATGTAAAGTGAAATGATAGTTAACTTTGGATAGATGGGTTTAAGTTTTAATCAAGTAGTCACTACATTAATAAAAATATGTAAATGTATGTATATATGGTATGTGTGCTTCTTCTAGCAGTAAATTATTATACTCTTGGCACATTTGTTGGGTACCAATAAATACTTGAATTAAATATAGGTGTGTGTTTTTTTGCCAAGAAGTAGGTTGACAGTAGCACATTTTAATAGAACTGGATGTGCAAGGGTGAATTTGCTACCAGGAAGCCATCTCCTAAGCTAGAAACATCTGCTGAAACAAGAAGCATGCCCTATTTGAAACAAATACTTATAACATCTTCCTACACAGCAGATGATGGCTCATTGATTTTAACACTCTTTAGACTCCACAAAAGCCCCAGAGGATGGATGAAAGCCATGAAGAACTGCCAGCAGCCAGCTAGCCTTGAAGTTTGGTGAAATCTAGGGAATGAGCCAAGAAGAAGGCAGCTGGCTGATAACCAACCTCCCAATTTGGTCCAGCTATAGTTAGTAATTGTTATTATCACATTTTAAGACTGTTTAGTCTGAACAATGTGTCCCTAGGATCAGTCTAGTGACTTTAACGTTCATTAGATCATATTATAACATAGAGTATCTACATCTTGAAGATAACCTATATCACTATTGACAACAGGGGAGAGTCCCAAAAATCTAACAAGAGCCTGGGGAGATCACATTCTGGCTTTTCAATTACACAGTGAAACACATCTACAGAAACCCTTCTGCTAATTCACTGCTCCTGTCTTGCACCAGGCAAACTATTTCACAATGAATAAGGTTTCCTTGGCTCTTTGAGGCAATGCTTTATAAAAATTCTAGGCATGCATCTGAAAAATAACTTTAAAAATCTCTTGTAGCTTTCTGGCTTTCTTCCCATCTCATAAAAAATATTTGAGACTATTCAGACACCTGTCTTTCCAGTGTGATGTAAATCGATAGGTTGACTATTTCTGCACTACAATAATGCTATAGATGTTAGAGTAATTTTATACCCAGTTTATCAGCTTTCTCAGTAAAAATTCATTCCTTAGGAATTGTCAGAGGTGTAATAAATTCTCTGTCTCTACCTTACCCTTTCCCATGTTGGCCCTCTTTCCTCTCCTTCGCTTAAATGCCAGTTTAGTTAGTTGAAAAGGAAATACTGTAAAGCTATATGAACATATCCCCCAATACAGAGGCTAATTCTTTCAGTGTGTTCCTCACTGACCACCAGTCCAAACTAAAATGTTAATGCTGCTCATTGATTTTAAAGAACACATATTTTACACAAAACAACCTATTAATTTTTCTTGGGTCTTAGAATATATTAACACTTGACTTAAAATAATTTAAGACTGATTCTGCCCTTAGTGGACAAACATACTCTTTCCATGGGGAGGGGTCCTGAAGGAGGAACATGGCAGCGCTTTTGTAACTCCTCCAAGTGTGGGGATGGAGAACTGACTTACATTTACATCTGAAACTACTTGAATAAGGAGATGCTCATTAGTCTTGCAAGTCTGAAACAGACAGCTCTTGCCTTCGGCATGTACATCCAGGTCATTGATAGCCCAGGGTAGATATTTTGGGGAAATAACAGCCATGGGCATAGTCTGGATCCCAGAAACTTACCTTGTATGGCAATTCTGTAGAGCCAACTGATACTTAGCATCCTGAGGGCTTTTCATTAGGAGATTAAAACATTACCTGATTCTTCACAAGTGATAGAACCTAATTTAATCATCTCTACTGCTGTTCCAAATGATTAAATAGACAACAGAAACAAGGAAGGTGATGGGGGAAGCAGTTCCAATATGCCAACTTCCCAGTGTTCTATTCCCTCATTTCACTATATAGGGCATGATGAGATGGGCATGGAGAGCACCACACAGTCACCAGGAGCTACTTAGAGATGAATGTCTTCCTTAACTGCCATATTTCCCTTTATCCTCTGGGCAAGCTAACTTGATATCCCTGGTAAAGTGATTGCAGAAAAGCAGGGAGTAAGTGATCATTCCAGGCAGGATGTGAGTGAGTAGTGCACTTGGCTGGCATCTCAACCTGTCCCCACAAGAGAACTTCCTTCCCTTCCCTGGCTTAGAACAATCTTCTGACTGGGAGTGCCTTCCCGGGATGACATACTTGTCTAGCAGTGGCTTCCACAGTGCCTGCTTCTTTCCAGCTCTGGCCTGGACTGCTTTCTTGGTGAGGGTAAAAGGGCGTGAGTCACCAGTGAGAGAAGCTCACACTCTCAAGAAGGCTGAGCTCCCATCTTCCCTGATGAGTATAGGCTGGTTGGTTGTATGGCCACTGAGATGTCAGAACACGGATCCCTCTTTAGGATCTGTGGGTGAGTTGCCTTTCCCAGACCATCATTTCTCCTCGAGGATGAGATTAGGCTGGTCACAACAAACATTTCTCACAGTTCAATACAGAGCAAAGGCTTTATGTGGTTTTCTTTTCTCTCTGCGAAAACTTTACTGGGGTCTCCGGATGATGGAGCTTTGATTGGATTTGCTAGTGATCAGGGTCTGCCTTAATCAATTTAAGAAAAACAGCTCGCCGATCCCAGTTATGTCCTCTCAGGACACATGCCCTTCTCAGAGCCACTATCTGCACAAAACGGCACGTGGCTTTGGAGGACATTAGTCAATTCAGATTGGAAAATATATAAGACAGCTCACTGGGACAGCGATCAATGTCAGAGCTTGTATTTGAAACCTGCGCTTGGATAAAAAGAAAAAAAGTCACAGTAAGTAATGAATAATTGAATGAAGAGAGGAATGTACACCAGTACAAAAGCATGGTTTCTTTCTTCCACAAAAATAGCAAGCCTCTCTCAGAAAATAATAATACAGCACTAAGACTATTTTTTGCCACAGAGAGAGCTGTAACAGCAAACCTTTGCTGCATTGCAAAATGCTATGCATATTATTTCAATATTAACTCCTTAAGGAAAGAGGCATCTTATGCATTGCTCAGTGTCCATGAACACAGTTACTAGCATTAGATTACATTTGTATGTAAACTTATTTTTAATAAAAGACTACATATATTCTTAGAATTGCTTTTTGTTGTATAATTTTTTTTCTGGAAAAAAAGGTAAAGAAATGTTTATGTCTACTCAGCCCAGATGGAGAAGGTACACCAAAACAGTACACCATCCTAGTCTAGATTGGTTCCTTAGAAAAAGACAGGTGACTGGAAGACAGTTATATGACTTCTGTGTCTCACTTCCATTAACTGTTACACTCTCAGAGGGAGCTGAGACCTTGTAAGTGTCTTTTGAAGCTTTCCTAGTCTCAGTAGCCTAATTCTACTACCATCTACTACAGAATGTTAAGGTTTGATGTTGTGGGGGTCATTATAGGTACCTGCTTCGAATGGCCTTAGTCATATGTAACCTTGAGGAAACCGTTATATGACTATGGGGTGGGTAGTGGTGGTGCATGCTGGTAGGACTGATCGAAGGAGGCAGAAGAATGGAAGCATGACCAGAGCAGAGCAGGGAGGTAAAGCAGAGAGAACCATATGGTGGAGATGCAATGGCAGAGTCAGGTTACGTCTAGATGGCTAGTTGATGGACTGTCGCAACGATAGGCCAGCAGCCTTGTATTATACAATCATTATTATTAAACCACAAGTTGGACTCCCCAAAGTCCCTACAAAAGGTGACATTTCCAGCAAAGTATTGGACAGACAATACACCAAAGTAAAACGTATCCATTAATTCAATGACAGGTCAGAGGTGTGAATGTATGGGATATTCATTGGCTCACTAGTAAACAAACCCTGGACAAAAGCTAATAGCCTATATGGGTTTGATTTAACAAGTTATGCCAATGGAAAATCAAATATCACCTGGTGAACCCAATCTTTATAAAAATAAGAAAGTGCTCTCTATTTCAAGTACAAAAATGGTCAACTTAAAGAATTGAATACAAGTCTTTTCCCCTCAACATTTGACAGCTATTATAAGAAATACATGTATTTTATAATTCATTATATTATTTGCCGACTAAATATTACGTGCCCTGATACCTGTTACATGGCTAGCCAAACTTTTCCAAGGCTATGTTAAATGAAGTTAGCTACAAATGCAGACATGCAACTTTTGGCATGATCTACAGAACAAGAGATCACCAGGGAAGATAACTACGCCTTGCGTAGGTCATTGGTGAGTGGCAGAGGATGTGAAGGTGAGCCATAGATGCCTAAGAGGTTAGCAATAACAACTGAGAAGGCTCTGGACTCGGACGGAGAGATGCTTGGTGTCTGGCCCCATACTCGGTGTGGCTGGACCACAGTGAGGGAAATGACTGGAATGGGCCCAGAAGCAAATGGTAGCCAAGTCTTGGCAGGCCTTATCAGCTAGGCTTGGGATTTCAATTTTTGATCCAGTTGAATTCACTGGAGAGATTGAAGGGATGAACTGAATGAGCTTATGCAAAGAATTTTCCAGGAGAGGGAGCATATTAAAATAAAGGACAGGAGCTATGTGAACTACAGACCACCCTGTCATGAACCATCACCAACAAGCCAAGAGGTCCCAACCACGGAGATGAGCTGTGAGAACTCGAGTCCATAAATACAACCTTGGGGGAGGTGACATCACGCTCCTTCCTGCCACAATCCCATGCCTCTGTGAGAGCTCTGTTCAGGGACCCTGTTGCCAGCAGTTACATTTTTACAGTGCAAAGGTACATCAGGATGGGTTGTTGGAATTTTGTGGTAAGTTTGTAATTTTAAATCACTAGTGATGAAGTACAAAGCTGTGATGCTATTGCGATACAATGAGTCTACATTGACAACAATAGGAAACAATTAAGACAAGCTGGAAACATGCACAGAGCATTTCAAATACTGAGTGAGTATTCTGTGCTGAGGGTGAACGCATTGAGACACGCTCAGAACTTTGTTCATCTTCAAAATGTCTGCTATGACGAGTAAGGTGGGGATCTGAAGGTGTTCCCTGTTCTGTGATTATGAAAATGGTTGGGCTTTCTTACTTAACCCAGGTAATATGTGTATCTGGTGGCAATGTTTGTCAGAAGGCCAGTATGGCTTACAGCCCTAACCTGAGACTCCCAATTCCCAACTTTACCTAGGCATGTATTCGGCCTGTGTTCACTGGCTTGACAACAGAAACATCTGTCAACCAAATATGTTCAAGTCTCCTCCTTTCTTTTCCACCATGGCCTCTGGCTACTGGTCACCACAGGGCCATCTGGCAGCCAGCCATTCCAGGCAGAGTTGATTCACCATGGTTATCTTCTTATCTGTAGTCTTGTTATGGGTCATCCTTCCATCTCACAACCTCAAACCGAGTTCTCTTCTAAGAAAATAAACTGCTTTGTGTGAGGACCTGGGGATGCTTGCACACCCAGGGTCAAGGTGTCCTGTCACAGACACTGCCCTTGCTACCATCCCAAACTATCACCTGATCCTGCAACAAAGCTTTTTAGCTCTCCCCTTTAGTCAATGGGAGTTTGTGAGTTTGCCTATTTACCTATGAGATAGGGTCTCACTGTGTACCCCAGGCTAGCCTCAAACTCTCGACCCTCCTGCCTCATTTGTCCAAGTTCAGGGCTACATGTCCATGCCACTGGACCTGAAAAGTCTTTATTTTGTAAGCTCTCTTGGGCGGTTAGAATCACATGGGTTGTTGATCCCTATTCTCTCTCTATTCTCCTTTCCTGACCTGGAAGGATTTTCTAGTATGGAATAAAAACGTGATTATTAGTAAACACAGAGAACTTCTAATTATTAAAGGTGACAGGAACAATAGATTAAGACCCAGTACATAAACTCATTAGTGTGGAAACAAACAACAAACAGTAGCACTGCCTACGCCTGAAGGGGAGGCGATTTACAGTATCAGTCTGTGTTCTTTTGTTCCTATTAGTGAGGTGTCTTTGTCTATGCTATCTCAGGTGGCATGCTAAATGCTGGCAATGCATCGCTGCTCTTCCGAACAACATGGGATCAGCAATGAGAGTGCCCTGCCTATCAGTAACAAAGGCAGCTGAAGGCTATGGAAATGTGCCTGCCTGAGAGGCTCCTTCATTGCTACTGTTGTTTTTTCTTAACTGACACATGTCACAGTTGGAAGGTGGTGGAGTGGAGGCTGCGTGCTGCATGCCCTTCTCAGCCTCCAGCATCAGAGGAGCAGTGCAGGCCCTTAGCCAGGCTCGCCCTAGGCCACACCAAGGCTCCAGGTGAAATAATTAGTGCTTTCATGAGACATTGTATTTTCTGTCCTAGAATCACTGATCCTAGCCCATCCATGTGGCTTCCTAATTCTGCCTACACCTCTGAATTGCTCCATCTCTCTTTTCCTAGCCTTCTATTCTCAGCACCTTGTTTCCCCCACAGTTTACATCTCCTTACACTTCCTCTGCTGCTCCCCTCCCCACCATTCATGTGGCTGCTTGTCCATCATACACCCAACCACTCCCCTGCCCCCAGCTTAAATACCATACCTTTTTCATTCTTGCCTCCTGGCAACTGCTAAGACTTACAGCTTGCCTGCCTTGGGACTTCTGAGTTTCAGCTTAAGTCCATTCTTAAATTATTTTCTTAAAATGAGACTAAGAACATCAGAAACAGGATCCTGATATACATTGCAACATTTGCTGACCACAGAGGGGCATGGAACATCATGAGCTCAGATGATGTCTCAAGATCTATAAATGGTGATCATCCCTCAATATCGAACATTCAATACAAATTTGGCAAGCCCTGCTAATCCTCCTAGTTTAACACTGCAGTCGGCACAGACCCAGAAGTTTCAGCACACGCTTACAAGATGCCATTGGCCCTGCTAAAGGCTCAAATGCCTTGCTGTCCTGTTATGCTATAGAAAAAGGAAAGAGAAAAAAATCTGAATTCCAATTCATCTGCTACTTGGCAGAGAGAATAAATTTGTAAACAAATTCAAGTGTCCTCGCTTTCATGTGTTCACACATAGTCTATGTAATCTTGCACACTGTATATCTATAATTAAGCCCCAAGTCTGACCGGGCTCTATACCTAACAATTTCTACCTTTAATCTGTACAATAAAGACTAATGGAAGCAATTATCACTCCCAATTTACCAATAAGGAAGAAAGACTGAGAGACCAGTGACCTCCTAGGATGTCTCCCCAAGAGCAGGACCCAATCCTTGACAGTCCAAGATCCATACTTCAGAATACTTTACCTTTTGGTTCTTACCCAGGTCACCCTTTGTTTTTCTGGTTGTTTGGAAAAACAAAACAAAACAGAACAAAAGGATGTGCGACAGGGAAAATTCAAGGTAAAATTCTCAACATCTTGTCTAAGCTTCACTGTTCATGGGCAAGAACAGCATCTGAATAGATATGTCCTCTCCAAAATGTAGAGTTGCACAATACCACTCTGTGGAGACGTGTGGGGCTGTGGGGTACAGGGTTCTGACTGTGTGAACAAGCTAGAGACCTGTGTCCAGGGCTGGTGTACCAGAGGTGTTCATGACAAAGGAATGGGACACCCTGGTCGTTCAGGGCTCTACTGCACTTACTAGTTAGATCCAATCACTACTCTCTGTAGTGTAGCTATCCTAAGACAGTAAAGCTATAAACAAAAGTAAGCAAACTATAGACTTTTCAGAGAGGTCAGTCTCAATATTTTGGCAATGTATCTTTCTGAACCATGTTGTTGGAACTACTCCCCTAAAACTGGCCTTGTGAGACCTGAGTGTCAGACCCCGGAATTCATTGGCATGACTCATTTTACAATACAATTTGCATTTTTCAAGTTAGCCTACTATCCTTGTTGATCTACTCTCTGCACAGGGTTGAACACAGCTTTATATTAAAGCAATATTATATTGGGCATAGAATAAAATTATGAACAAAAATCAAAACTATTGTAAGTATAAGACCTCTGCTTGGGCTGGAGAGATGGCTCAGTGGTTAAGAGCACTGACTACTCTCCCGAAGGTCCTAAGTTCAAATCCCAGCAACCACATGGTGGCTCACAACCATCTGTAATGAGATCTGACACTCTCTTGTGGTATGTGGGAAGACAGCTACAGTGTAAAAACACACAAACAAACACACAAACAAACAACCTCTGCTTTCATTAGTTTCCTAAATTGGAAATAATAGATGCACATGCATCTAATGAATTCCTTCTCTCAGCATGCTTGAATGCTGCACAAACACTAGATGCAGAAGAGCTGGCTTTCGGTGCATCATTCCTTCATAGCTTATGTCGATTGGTGGCAATGGTCAAGCTTTTATGAGGATTTTCAGCACTTGGAAAAAACTCAAGCAGCATCAGTGAAAAACTGTTTTTGGATCCCGTAGCTACCAAGTGATGCAAAGCAACAAATTCATTTCTATTTAAAAATCCAGAACGCTAAGCAACCAGGAGACACTGGAGAGAGCAGAGCACAGAGTACTGGACAGTAGACAAGCATCCCTCAGCACAGTGTTTCTCATTCTCCTCAATGAGGCCGCACTTTAATAGTATCTCATGTGGTGACTCCCCCAACTGTAAGATTACTCTCATTGCTACATCATAACTGTAATTTCGCTAATATTATGAATCCTAGTGTAAATATCTGATATGCAGGATGACTGATATGTGACCTCCAAAGAGGCTGCGACCCACAGGTTGAGAACTCCTGCCTTAGAGACAGTAGTGGCCCTGCAAGCTGTGAGCTCACTAGAGCTAGCCCCATCAAAACTATGGGGAAAGCAGGAAATAAAATGACTCCAGTGTTACTCCAATCCCTTTGGTTGTTCGTTAACAGCCTTTCTCAGAGCCACTGTTCACAGACTAATGGGAAGGTTACACTGCAGAATGACACCTGAGAGAAGGTGGCAGAAACAGCCTGGAACTCTGAGGTGTGCACTGACACCCACCTCTTGGGGGGCTACCTCAGCAATTTTATTCCAATGCAGCACTTTCATGAGTCAACTCCTTGAATTTTGTTCCATACTAGAAATTGAAACTACAAAATACTCGCTATATTGTGTTAGGGCTTAACAAGTTCTTTTTCTGTGTTTTACTCCCCCTTACAATTCTTCAAATGGCCTTTATTATGCCCTCAAAATACTGTTGTCATCATTATTGTTTTAGCCACACACATAGAAAAAGATAAACTGATTAGATACATGCTAAGAGGTTATTCAAATCAGTTAGAATTTTATTGTACGTAAGCAGTACTGAAATACAAAATTATAATACATAATTACAAAAGTAAATAGCATGCAGGGAATGTGACACCTGTTTTAAAACACTGTGGAAGTGAAGTAATGAATTGTGGTGGGAAGAGCTAAGTTAAAATAAAAATGAGGTCATCTCAGGGAGACCAAGGCATTAGAGATCTGTAATCTGTTGAGAAGAAACATTAGGGCACACTGTAGAACCTGATCTACCCCACTTTCTGCTGCAGGTTAGCAGAGGATCACATTCCCAGAACATGTGCTGGACCTCACTTTTTTTCCCACTCCATTGTGAGCTGCTTTATGTGAGAGAACAAGCATTGCAAGACTCTCTGCTTTAAACCATGAATACTTCACGTCTAACATGTTTATGCCATAGTAAAAGTGTGTCATATCTCATCATGCAAAAAAAAAAAAAAAAAAACAAACTCCTATAGAACCTTCAGCTTGGACGGTGATCATCAATGACTGGTGACATCAGGACATTCCTCTACTACTGACACAATAGGTTTTCCTCAATTTAATGATGACATTAGTTTTGAGAATCCCTTCTCTGGGGAAACTTAAACAATGTGTCCCCCTGTCCTCTTGCATCCCCAGTGACCAAGCAAAGTACCTTCCCACAAAAGATTACTCTGGCAAACCAATGAGGTAATTCTGCTTACAGAACATGGCAGAGAGGTACCAAGCAGGAGCATGGGAGATCACAAAGCAGCCATACTGGGAAGTCTTCAACTGGCTGGATAACGACTTCCCCCAAGATGCTCAGAGATAGAGCCTTCTTCAGCTATTCCCTCAGTCTACATACTCCAGCATCTCTTGAGGCCACAGCCACATGCAGGTCGGCAGAACGGCATACAGATGGCTGGGAGGGATATCCAGAATTTCAGCTGAGACTCCGATCTCCCCTCCATCCCCTCCTCCTCTGAGGGAATAACAAGTCTGCAGGCTGCTCCTATTGGCCTTCCCCAAGCAGGCACAGCTGACATCATAGTTTCAGTGAATTCTTCCCAGAGGAAACTAAGGAGAAGCTGAATCTGTAGAAGGCTTTCTCCTTCTCAGTACCTACAGAAGAAGTCTTTTTATTGCCTGTCCCCTGGGAGCCTTTGTTTCTCTTCTCTCCATCTCTTCTTTCTCTCCAGAGTCTATTTAACCCTAGGCAGCCTGGAGCTCACATCCCTCTCATCCCATTTTCTTGAGTGCTGGGATTACAGACATAGGGAGTACAGACATACACCACTACATTCCGCTCTAAATCAAGTAGCCATACACGGCATTTTAAAAAGAAGATTAATAATAACATACAAAGGAAGAAAAGTATTAGTCACAACCTATAAACTACCACCACGTTTTCATTCAATTGAAATTTCATCTGCTATTCAGAACAAAGCATAAACTTCCTATGCACCATATAACTTAGACCTTGTCCTTTCTTTACTGATGTATGGCTCCTCATTTTTAAGTACAAAGTCCAGTAGAGAAGATTACCGTTTGTCCTTGCCATGATAATTTCATTTTCCATGATGTTAAGGATAGCTGGATCCTAGCATCTGAAGGAAAAATATGGAGAAAACCTTCCAGGCAGGAAGACAGCCGCTTGATCCACTCTGCAAGTGGAATACCTCATCATTCCACCCAAGAAAGCCAGGACAAATATGCTAAGCTCAAGTTTTTCCTTATTTTTGAATTGGAACTCTTCCCCCTTAAAATCTACCTGGTACTTTTCAGTTGTTAGAAATGTTTATATGTGACCTGTTTCCTAGATGTAAAACTTCCCTAAATGATCAATTATTATTAATCGATGCAGAATTGAAAGGAAGTATTCATCCCTACAAGTGCTGTTACCATCAGATCCTGAAAAATGTAAGCCATCTGTAGACTCATGGATAGCTGCCCTCACCTGTAGCGTGCATCCAGCCTTCAGAGGAGCAGCCCCACCCCCAAACACACCAGGGGATAGCAATCAACTTCAATTTACATCAAGGAGCCTTTGGAACAATAAGTAATTAGACATGTTCATGAGAGATAATTATATCATGCAATGATGACTGCTCCCCGAAGCACTGCAGGCTCCATTAGAAAGCAACATTCTTCAGTGAATCCTGCAGACTCGGAGCTGGGAGGGAAGCCACGCTTCTCAGCGGAGTTAAAAGCATTTGATACCAATGGGGGCCTCAGCATGGCAATAGCTGCAATAAATTACCAGTGTGGGCTCTGTTTTCTGAGATGGGCTCAATACATCATGTTATTGAAAAGGTTCCATTATGCTAATGTCTTTCAAAATCACATTCTGCTGTTGCTGGAAGGTCATAAGGGGACATAAATTTTTATATTCAAGACCGAGAAGTTGTACTGCACTCACAGATTCCAAGGGTTAATAAGAAGCCATCAAAGTAGAGCCAAGGACTTACCAATGACAACTCCTGTACGTGCACCTAACTAACCAAAGGCAGAAAGGAGAGCATGGTTCTGAGTTTAATAGTTTAAAAAGTGATGCTTCAGGTACGGGGCCCTGAAAAGCTGGCTTCAGGCATAGGAGTTATCTTCTGAAAAAAATAATTCTCTTCACTGAAATTATAATTTACCTATCAATTAAAAGCAACAGTACAGCAGGTGCACATTTAACAGTGTAGGCCGAGAATCATGTTCCACCTTCAAATGTTTTCAAAAATAAGTTTTCTACATGTCTAAGTGTTAAGCTCTAATACGCTGACTTCTATGTACCCTTACTGTCCATAAGGTGAGTCCTGAGGTATCGACTAGTCTCAAATCCCACACCTCAGTGAATTCTCAGGGAAAAAAAACAAAAGAAAATGATGAGCTAATTACTCAATGCAAATTTGATATTATTCCCTAGACAGGTGTTTTCTTTCTATCTTTCCAGGAATTATCGATTTTCTCCAATCACTGAGGGCTATGAACATAATCCATGAATATAAGGTATCATCAATCTATCAATAATTTGTAGTTATGGGTAACAACTGCCAAACAGCTAAGTTAAAACACATTACACCCAAATAGCTCCCGTTGGACCAATTACTGTAAATCAAAGCAGCACTGAGGGAAGATGGTTGCTCTTTAGAAATGCTAGCCTGGTGTAAATTTGGCATCCAGTATTCTCCTGCAGCGGGGAGGCAGGGTGTGGACACTCCTGGCTGCTCTGGCCTTCTGCTGAGTCAGCGCCGTGGCTGAGTGGCTGCAGGGTTTCTGTTTCCAGGGCAAGTGGGCTTAAATCCAGAAGGCCATCTGGGATTGGTTGCTGAGGACATTTTACTGGCACTCCAAACAGGGGACGAGGAAGAAGCTGGCTTAGAATCCAGGGCTGAACCCATTCCACCTCATACTGCCTTAGAGTACATCACTGGAGTCACACAACCTGACCGGTCTTGACCTGGAACTAATGTGCGGGAAAACTAGTTTTAGAAATAGGTCTAAAGTCGTTTGGAGTCCTAGTTCACAAAACCCTGTGGGGATAAAAACAGGCAGGGAGTGGTATGTCTCCTTGAGTAATTCAAATCGGAAGGCTTCTTATTTGATTTCTCCAAACAGCAGCTCTTTCCCACTCTGTGCGCTTTCTGTCAGACGGTATGCCCACTCCCGTCAGATGTCAAGGGCATTGCAGTCATTGAACGCAGGCACTGATTTCATAGGCCATGTGAAATATAAACAACTTCTCATGAACACAGGAAGCCAGCTTTTAGTAAAAGTGGAATTGGAGAGCTGAAGCGATGGCTCAGAGGTTAAGAGCACTGGCTGCTCTTCCAGAGGACCCAGGTTCAGTGCCCAGCATCCACATGGCAGCTCACAGCTGTCTGCCTGTAACTTCAGGGGCATCTGACACCATCATATGGACGTACATGTAGGCAAAATACTAACCCATATAAAGTAAAATAAAATAAAATAGATGGAATTTTGAGCCCCAAACACATGGTACAAATTTTAAAAATTGTTTAGCATGGTACAAATGATAGTCACTCTCAGTTTGGGGGTGAAATTATAATTATATTTTAATGAAAATGAAATATAGGAATATATATATATTTCATAAACTGTTAAGAATGAGGTTAATGTCATCCCACTGTGAAGTGAATTTTGGGTGGTGGTTAGTGGGAGGAACATATACTTTTTTTATTAGATATTTTCTTCATTTACATTTCAAATGCTATCCCCAAAGTCCCCTATACCCTCCCCCTGCCCTAGAGTTTATACAGGGAAGAGTGTCACTTTCAAATATCAGGAAAATATGTGCCACTTTGAGTCAGGCCAAAGAGGTCACTTGGTGGTCTTTCCTTGAAAAACAGATCTATTGTCTGAGACATTTTATAACTCTGCAGGAAAGGACTGCGTTTCTTTGCAGTAGAAAAAGCATGCATTTCTCTCCAGTAAAAGAGATAAGCTGATATGCCATGGTCATTGCCCTGTAAGAACAAAATCTACATCCAGCCCAGCAATTTCACTGATTATTTATTATTCTTAGTTTCTTATCATTTATCAGTCTGTCCACTAACCTCTTGATGTTCTTCAAACTAACTTCAGTAACTCCCCATTTCTACAGGAAGTGATGTTTTGAATAAAATTGTAGCCTCTAGTTCATTCCTGTTTGCATAACAATTATGGGTTGACCTTGTTAAGAATCACACTATAACAGTGGGTCTGGTTGTCCTGAACAAACGGACAAATCTGAGGGATGCAAGCAAATCAACTGCCAGGTAGGTCACCTGATGGGTGGGTTATGTCAAGGCTAACTGTTTTTAAGGTAACCTGTCCTTGGTGTCCAGCATTCATGCATAAGGGTTTGATGCCCTTTGCTGATCCTGGGGTAGTAGAAAGACGGTCTAATGATCTAATAGCTTATGAAATCTGAAGATGGATGGCACTGGTCCTTTGTCGCCTAAGAGACAAGAGAATACGGAATAAATATTTTTCTTTTCACTTGTATGGCATTGGGTCAGTGAAAGTGTTAATATTGACTAGGGAGGAAAACAGCTCTTTTCCATCTGAAACAATATTTCTTTAATGAATATACATTCGCTTGGGTCTGTGACTGCCGTGGTAGGATGAACCTGTATGCTGCCTTCATTGTCAGGTGGCTGTGGAGTTGCAATCATAAAAATAGCTTTGTCTCTTGTATGTGATATGTTTTATTTTCCAGCATACATGTGTGTGCATACACTCATCCAGATGCTGTGTGAACATGTACAAATATGTATATGTAAATATATATGTATAAAATAACATATACTACAGATTATAACAAATAATCTCTTAGAATTATAATTATGGCAGTTTTTAAAAAGTGATTATGTTTTGTAGCTGTTACACTCCATATGATGACTTTAACTTTATACTTTAAAACCTAGATTAACATTAAATTATTCTATTTAATAACTAGCCTCTAGATAGACAATATATTTTACTGGGATTGAATACAAAAGCGCTGATAAACCTAATTTTAGGTACACATATCTTTGGGTTCTTTAGTTCCATTTACTGCAGAATGTGTATTTTGGGGGTGTCGGGTTAATGAAATGTTTTATTTTTGCTACTTAAATTGTGGCTACAGAAGGCTGTGTTATGTATACTCATAAGCTTGGCTCATGCTTAAAGCTTCTGCACAACAGACAAGTCTGCAATACATACACTGTTTCTCTCTAAAACTGAACGCTATGCTAGCAACCACTGTAATTGAAAACTATGACTTTCTATCTAGAGCTACAAGATAAACATCCCTTTTTCCCTCAGGGGAAGAGCAGCATCTTCCACTTCAAACGTGGTTTGCTCTAGGACCAGAGAGAGCACACTGATGGGGGGAATTCAAGAGAATAGAGCGAGAGAGAACACACTGATGGGGGGAATTCAAGAGAATAGAGTGAGAGAGAACACACTGATTGGGGGGAATTCAAGAGAATAGAATGAGCTGCTGAGGGAAACAAAGTGGCCCCACTGTGTTTGGGAAATACCAGGTTCTGAAAGAAAGCCACGGAAATGTGTCAAAACTATGGCAACCGTCCTTATGCATAAGACAATCTAACTGAAGAATAAAGGATGCCATGAATCTATACCATCAAATACACTAACTCAAAAGGAGAGTCAGGCTTTTTTTCTCCTGCTTCAGTGACAAAGTTCTTAATGAGACACAGTCAAAAGAAGATTTTTTTTCCAGCTGCAAAATCCTCCCAGAGAGGAGATTTATCATCCCAGCAGAATAATCTTTCTTATGCAGATCGGATCACACTCTCTGATATATAAACATATAAAGTGTCCTAAGACAACTCTATCTCACTTGTGAGTGAGATGGGCTCCCTGTGACTGCGGTACTCTGTCAGCACCCACTGTAGACGCTTTATGGTCACCCTGATGACAGAGCTAACCAGATGTACTCATGCATCCCCGGTGACTTCACTCTAACTGAATGACCAGGTCTACTCTGCCAATTATGTAGATTTTTACCTTTACAAATATTCTTTCCAAACTGGAGGCAAAATAAAAATTATAAAGCAACGCTTTCAAATATATTTCATACTTAAAACCGTGCTAAGGTTTCCTGCAGGGTCCCTGGAGAAGGGTGCTCCAGAGAGCCAGGCCTGTTGGTCTCTTAATGACCTAGCACTACTGGAAGACCTGTACAGTCCACTGTGGAAGCAGAGGTGCTCGGCCTTCCGTCTTTTTAGTTTGTACAAAGAAGTGTCATTCTTGCAACTCTTTTACTAATTGGAGGCTTTGTGGGAAGGCTGCAGAAACATATCGGAGTCCATGCTGTCTTCTCCTCACCAGGAAAACACAAGGGAGCCCCAAGCCAGTTAAGTGCTGGCTCATAGAGACAGAGAGCTGATGTTGAGATAGCACAATAATTAATTCTGCTTTCATATTGTATTGTATTGTGTAGTGTAGTGTTGTGCTGTGTAGTATTGTATTGTGTTGTGTTGTGTTGTGTTGTGTTGTATTGTATTTGAGGAGACTGTTTCCTGATTCCATTGACTGCCTTATTCTAAGCCCTGGGCTTGGATCTGTGCCATCATCACAGAAGGGTCACTCCCGGGCCTTTTGGAGAAGAAGGCCACTATGGAAACCAGGAATACACGTTTGGTGTCAGCTTTGGGGCTGACATTGGCTGGCATCTTCTAGGCTGTGCCAGTGAAGTAGATCAGATTTCTATGTTCTGTTGGAGCCAGGAAATACATTTCTCCATGAAAGTGGTAGTACTGTTGCCAAATTTAACAAATCAACAATGAGCTAAGAACAAGTGAGCTGAAGGGGCACTTATGTGCAGTTCCATTTTCACTGAATATTACTTAGGTACAGTGTCATTGTCACTGAATATTACTGGTGGGATTTCCAGTAATTCATTTCTGTGAGCAAATGAAGAGCTTCCCCTCTTGACCACCTATAATCATGTTCATTCTAGAAAACCATGCTTCCATGAACGGAATAGAAACAGCAAGAAAACAGCAAGAAAATCATATCTGATATCTCCAGCCCTTCAGAATTCAGAAATACACATGTTTATTTAATCCCCTGACTGTTCATGGCAACATAGCCACACATGTTGTTAGGATCAGAAGTGGTATCATTTTAGCAGACTATCCTGGAACAAAGTGATCTTGTAAAGCACATATATGATGCACTGTACTGGAAATCAGTTTTAATTTACCACATATAAAGGGCTTCATAGTATGGGATAATGATAGGCTTTACGCGAATTATCAATACCAATGGCTACCAACCCATTCACAACAGTGGAAATGGTCATAAATACTAGTCAAAGTTCTCTTGGGAACTTTGGAAATAAAGGAATTAACCATATTTATAAATATTATTTGTAAAGTATGGAGGAGAGGGTGTTTTGGGATAGCTTTTTCAGCTTTAATAAAGAATTGCAAATAAAGGCCCCCTTTCTCCAAGGTACCATCTTCCCTGTAGTTCAAGACGGCCTGAACCGTACGCAATTCATGCAGCCTAGCCTGACCTTGAATTTGTGAAGAGCTGCCTCAGGTGACCCTCAGATTCCTTAAAAATTTAGCAGTAGCAAAATATCAGACTAAATTACTGGCTCTAGATTTGCAAAGCAAGCTCCATCACACTGCACTGGCCGTATTAGTCTTGCTGTAGCTCTGTAGTTAAATCATAAAGAAAGGAATGGTCCAGAAGGGTAAAGCACTAATACTCTTTCAGGACACCGCTTAACGTGTTCCCTTGATATTGAGTTTAGTGTCTTACCTTCACCCTAGTTTCTCTCTGTATCGATCTCTTTCTGTGTATGTACCTCTCTCTATCTCTCTCAGAGAACTGTAGTCCAGTCTCTGAAATTAGTAAGCAGTATGGAGAAGAGTGCGGTGAAATAGCCATCAACAACATTCACCAACATACTTCATTGTCCTGGATCCTTAGACTTCACATAACATCGGCCAAGTCTCCTTTAGTATGTATTGACCTAATAACTTTTATTATTATATTCATATGTGTGCAACCCTTGATAGAATGTGTTCATACTCAAGAACTTGAATTTTCTAATTTTAGAGTCATTCCAAAGTTATGCAGTTTTAAAATTATTCTGTACAGAGACATGTACCATACGTATGAGGTGAATCGCTCAGGTCCCACAAATGCTGCCACTGATAGTTACCCCCACATTCTCCTCCTCTCCTTTGGACTGGTTTGACACAAGTCTGACCCCTACCAAGGACTCTGCAGTCTGCCTAAGTGTGCAGAGACCCAGGTTAGCTACCCTTGTTACTCTTCCAGGTGCCCCACCATTCTGGTAGCCCAGGCCCTATGGCTAATTCACAGGGACTTTTATCCCACTTCCAAAATCTCTCCCTCTGGAGGTTCACCAGATTCTAACCCACTTCTTACCACAGACACCACAGACAGTCTAGAGACCCAAAACTCTGCCACATTCCTGAATGGAACGCTAAAGCTGCCTCTCTGGTCTTGAAAAAAAGAATAGTCCACATATTCAAGGGAATTTTTTTCTAAGCTCCATGACCGTGGCACTGAAAGTATCAAGATATACCAGACAGGCAGAAGATCTGGGACAGAGGCTATAATCTAAAATACCAGACAAAAATGGAAGTTGACATTCCAGTCCTAATATGGACTAGCCCCCTCCTGATCCTTTGTTGCAAATTGGTCTGTTGGAAAAAAATAAAGGTGAATTGAACAACATCAAAATAATAATAAAAGAAGAAATCTCAACACAGAAATTAAAAAAAAAAAAACATAAAAAAAAAACAAAAAAAACCAGGACCTGGATAATCCACAACTGTCAACCAGACTATTATACCCAGCAAAAGTATTTATTTTAATTTATTCCCAGCAAATATATCTATTTAAATTTATACCCAGCAAATGCATCCAAATGTATCCATCTAAATTAAAGAATAAATTAAAACAGATTAAATCAATTTAAGACTAATAAGCCCGTTCTAAAGAGAATACTAGAATAAATACTTTGGATTAAAGAGGGATAAATACACCCAAGAGGTTTCAGGAAACAAACAATGCCATAACAGGTAATCAAAAGAGTTCTGAAAACAATAATGACAAAATCAACATTAGGAATTAATACATACCTTTCATTAATAACTGAGCACCAGTACTCTCAATTCCCCAATAAGAGACATAGACTAACAGACTGCATTGAAAAACAAGAACCATTTATTTCCTGACTCCAAGAAACATTTCTCAGTATTAACAACAAGTACATCTTTAGAGGAAAGGGAAATGCAAACAGGAAAAAAGCATGATTATCTGACATATAAAACTTCAAACTCAATTAGTCAAAAGAGATAAAGATGGATACTTCATATTCATTAACTAGAAAACCCACCAATATTTATATGCCCCATAGAGGGCAACACCAGGGCCAAGAAGTAGGAGTGGGTGGGTCGGGGAGCAGGGTGTGGGGAGGGGATAGAGGACATTTGGGATAGCATTTGAAATGTAAATGAAGAAAATATCTAATAAAATAATTAAAAAAAAAGAAAACCCACCAATAGGATATTATAATCCTAAGCATACATGCAGCATATACAGGGTTATTCATTTACATAAAAACAATTTTAGATTGACACCAATACAGTCATAATCTGTGATTTCAATATTCACTCTCATCAATCGGTCATCCAGTATAAAAGTCTAAACTGAGAAATTCAGGTATTAAATGAAATAATCAAATGGGCCTATAACATCCATAGAGAACCCAAACACTAAAGAATACCCTTTTTCTTAGCAACTCATTTAACTCTCTCCATAATTGACCACATATTTGGAACAGAACAAAGCAAATCTCAATAAACATAAGAAAATTGAAATAATACCCTGCACTCTACCTGACTATAGTGGAACAAAGCTAGATATCAACAGCAATAGAAACTACAGAAAGTGTACAAACTCATGGAGACTGACCAACATACCACTGAATAATAACTGTGCCAGCAATCAGTCAAGAAGTAAACTCAAAATATTCCTGGAATTGAATGAAAATGACCCAACATAGCAAAATGTATAGGACACATTGAAGGTGGTCCTAAGAGAAATGTTAATTACATCATGTGCCTACATCAAAAATTATGAGATTTCAATTAACAACTTAATGATGCAACTGAGAGCCTTGCAAAACCATGAATAAACAAGCCAAAAGGTAGATAGGAATCAATAACCAAAATCAGGGGTGAAACTAATGAAAAAACAGATTAAAAACGCAACAATACAAAGATTTAAGTACTAGGTGAGAGAAAATGAAACTTTCAAAAAGAGCTATGTCAGTGCTTACAGCTTCCTTTTAATGGTTATTTTTTTTGAGTGAGGTTGCAGTACTTATGTTATTTTTATGTACTTTACTCTTTAGCAAAATTATGAATTTTTATAACTTAACAAAATACAGTTTTACTTTTCATCCAATATATGGTTTATCAAGTTTTATTATCATAGGTGTCTATTTGGTTTGTCCTGAGTAGTTGATAATCTCTACAGGCTATCAACTCCACAAATGTTCAAGGTCCATCATGTTCATTTGCTCTCTCAGAAATGGATCATACCAACCAGGATTCCTGGTATCTCATAGGGGGAAGAAGTATCAGAAGACTGTAATGTAGGTGTCCCTAACATGACTTAGAGTGTATGCTTAGAGAAATTACCTTCGTTCTTCATGAACAGCATGTGGGAAAAGCGATCAGATTAGAATAGCCAACTACGGGTCCTCAAGGTGGCTGATGCTCAGAATCAGTTGGGAAACCTAACAAATCCAAGGTCTCCAGCCTCAGCTAAGACATGTTGAAAATTAGATAAGTCCAAAATATGAGTAAGGACATCAGAAAAGGTGACATTAAACACAGGTGCCAGGTCGCCACTGCTAAGAGCCCTCAATTTCAGGATCTGATACAATACATTAGGAGTTTCTTCTTGTTTCAATATTGTAAATTTAAAAAAAACATACACAATCCTATTACAAGAATTATTAATTATATAATCTGTTTCTTCAGTTTTCTACGTATGTGTATGCATATAGGTTTGTACAGATATTTATCTGTTTAAAAACATAACTGTAAGCAGATAATATGATGCTATATCATTTTTCTCTGTTTTTGGATCTTATTCTCCAACACCCTCTCAAGTTGCTATCCTATTTGACTTCTCTACTTATTTATTCACAAGATTCATCATTCTTTTGTGTTTTTTTATTTTCAGTTTTTATCAATAATATCATGCAATAGTGGTGGTGGTGTGTGTATGTATTTGAGTGTGGTGTGTATTGGCATAGGTGAGCATGTGCTATAGTACACGTGTGAAGTTCAAAGAATGACTTTGAGCTATCAGCCATAAAAATTTCCACCATGGGTTTGGACAGATCAAACTCAGATCATTAAGCTTGCAAGAAAAGCCATTTACACACTGAGCTATCTCATGGCCCTTCTAGTATTATTGTTGTTGGCAGAGTCCCTTGATGCAGTCCAGGCTATCCTTGAACCTGCTTCATTCTCTAGAGTGCTTGGGTGGTAGGCATGTACCACCATGTCCTACTGTCTTCAGATCTTAGTGAAAATGACAATAACACAGTGATTGTCTTCCTGGAAAATTCTTTGCATGCTTCATTACTGTTGAATATCACAAGAAAAGTCTAAGAAGTGTAATTGCTGAGTAAAGGTAGAAATTGAATATTCTCTTGTGGAAGCCCAGAATTTTAATGGAACTTCCCTATCCCTTTGAAATATGGGCAAGTGTGGGGCACACGGAAATGAAGTGGGTGGTCCTGGAGAGGGGAAGTAGTGAGAATTGTTCTAAGAGAGTCATAAGTTTACCTTCCATGTGTAGGTCAAATAACAAATGTAACTTTCAAACATGCTGCTTTAAAAGGTAGATGACAACATCTAACAGCACAATGACTTCTAATTATCTGGGTGAAGAACTTGGAACTTGGGATGTCTTCTAATGCAGACTGAGACAATCAAGACATCTGTTTGTCCTGGACAAGAGAACTAGACTGTGCATTGATACTGAAGATTCCTACAATCTATTCCACAGTTGTTAAACACTGACTATGTGTTAAGCAATAGATTGTTTAGACATCTCTGCTTCAAGGATCCTGTTCTCCACCAGGTTTATAGAATCTACACATGCTAATTTGGTGTTCAGGGTCCTGCCAAGCACCGTAAACACAAACACCTTAAATTGGATAAAAGAGCAATTCCCCTCTTCACAAAGACATAAATCAGTCCTTGAAATAGAATGCAAAAGGAAAGGCCAACTAAAAGAGTCAGTAAGAGAAAACCCAATAAATAACCAGTCTGAAATCCATTAGATTGTTGTGTTACCAAATCAGGACAAGCAGCAGCAGACACCTATCCAATCCATTATTTGTGTTTCTAAAACCCACTAGGTGGTCCAATTGTAAAGTGCTCACAGTCGCCCTGAGTGGCCTTAAGTTCTTGTCAGTGAAGTGGCCATATTTTACTGAGATACAATATTCCCTCTTGGCATGAAGAGAATAGATAAAGCAAAGGAATTAAAGCTCAAATGGGCTAATACTAAGGTATCTATACTATCAGTATTTGTGAAAACACATAATACTTGGTCAAGTATATAATCTCCCTAAATGTGCACAGATGCAAATCCTGTAGTGATGATTTGAAGTGTCACGTCACTATGTGTGGGATGTTTCTGTTCCACTCTGGGCTCATGGCTTCCCAAGATTACGTTTATTGTTTACTGTGAAATATCACCAAAATTTCAATGATGTCACTCTGGAGGTACAATGGATGAGCATCAAATGATTCAATTAATTTTCAGAGTGGTGACTTGATAGACCTTTGGTAGAATAACCTGTCGTCACTGTCATGAGCCTTATTTCAGTACAAGGAGTCTTTACAATAAGCAGTGTTTAACTTCTGCTTGTTGTACACAGTCGTAATCTCTCAGGCATGATCATGTATCACAAGCTTATGGCTTCACATCTTTTGGTGACAAAGAAGATGATTCGTGGAAAGCAGCAGTCATCTGGGAAGACAGGCAGGTCCCACTCACCTGGGCCTGCCCTGAAGTAGTCCATGGCTCTGTGAAAATTGTTTATCATTGAACAGTACTATGCTTGGCAGGTGCATGCACATCTTTCTTTAAAGCCTTTTGAGGATGGATCCTTTCAAACTCCTGTAAAGATCCATGCAATGGATTCATGTAGTCATCCAAAGATGATTCATTCCTTCATTCTCAGAGTATTCAGTTTCCAATATACTGTTTCACATATGTTGTGGTTGGAACTGGAGCTCCGCACCCCCCACCCCCTGCAGGCTTGTACGTGGGGGTTGGTTACCAGCTTATGGGCTTTCAGGAACTGATTCTGTCATGGTATTGGATCCCTTGGAACTGGAGTTATGGACCACTGTTCGTTACTATGTTGGTGCTGGGAACAGAATCTGAGTCCCCTGCAAGATTGGCAACTTCTCTTCACCACTGAACCATAAGTCTATGAATGGGCAGAGATTTCTAGTTTAATAGAGCACAGTAAAGATGAAACAACAAATTTATAAAGTTGGAATATAGTAACCATAACCTATGTCTAATATCAAAGGCAGCCTTTGTGATCTAACCCTCAGGGATCCTGCAAGAGTTTTAAAAGTTTATTTAACTCCAGAAGCTTCATTCAGAAAATTAATGGTAGTTAATGCATGGAAAGGCTTCATGAACCCCTAAAAATTCTGTTCCCTTGTCAAAAGATTTAATTTTATAAATGAGCATTAAATCATTTTATTACATAAGTAGGACTCAGATTCCTGAAGTAGATGAGAAACTTTTGGAACCTACAGGTTACACTAAATAATATTTTTAGTAAAAGTCTCACAAAATAGGTGTCAGTGTTTGTTCAGAGTGGATTTAGGAAGTTTGAAATTTTTCTTATAGGCAGTTAACCTAGACTTCTTAGCTTGTATTTTTTTTTCTTTCTTTTCCTTCTAACCATATCACAAAAATGGAATCCAGCAGCCTGCCTGTGTTTTTGGCACACTTGGCATTAATTAGGGTGCTCAGCAGCCTCCCAAGATGGATTCGCCAGCTGTAACTAGTCCTCCAGGGCTCCCATTCTTGTCAGATGCAAATCGTAACATCTTGGCACATGTATCATGTCCTCTGGAAGATTTCAGGGTTCACAAAGTGAAAATGCAAACGACTTCCGTCCTTGGTCATTAAGGCCAGCAGGAGCTCAATGTCCCTGCCATTTTAGCAGAGGTTTCTCATTAACAAGAGCACACAGTCAAACTGGGGCTCAGTCGGTCCAGAGGGCAATGATTCCTTTCTCCTTTTAATTATAATGTGGCTTTTCTAAAGCAGCTTTGGAGGAATCACAAACCTGTCTGGCTCCCAACAAGCATGGCAGTACACTCACTGTTCAGGCCTGGACTGACTGCCACCTACTCTCTTCTGCACTGCAATTTCCACGGCTCTGTTCGAAAACAACCAATCACAGAAAGCCAAGTGGCGCTAACAGAAACACCACACTCCAACTCAACAGGCAAATGCAGAAGCTTGGGTGGGCCACAGTTTGTCTGTCCTGGTTTTGATAGAAAGCTCACCTCCCAACAATCAGGCTGCTGCATACATTTTTCTTCTCCACACCATAGCTCTTCTTTCACAAGTGTTTAAGACAGAAAGAAAACTTGGGCTATACAAGAACACCTGCAGAAACACCAGAAGACAAGGAGGGCAGATGGACTAAAAGATAGAGCAGTCAGTGCTGGGCATGATGACTGGCACTCAGAGTTGCTCCCCATAGCAGGAAAACAACATTACCAGTCTCTTGGATCATGATTGTATCCAGTGAGTTCAGCCACTGCTCAGGGTGGGACCCCATTCTTCCCTACATCATGAATGTCCCACACAAGGTGAATGGCAAGGGCCTAGGTTCCTTTTACTGCACCAAAACCAAAGAAACCAAGCCAGGCTTCAGCATCCATCTCAGACTCTTCTTCCATTAAGCTCCCTTATTACCTTGGTTGTGTCCCATTTTATTCTAATTGATACTGAACACACACACACACACATACATTTATATACATAAATACATACACACACATATATACATATATACGCACATATATACATGTGCATAGACACTCATGCACATATATACATATACATACATACACATACATATATACATACATGCATACAAACACACACATAAGCTATGTTGCAATGTTTTAAGTCTTGCATTTAAATTGAGAAGTGATCAGCCTAGAACAATCATTGTATATACTACATTATAGTTCAATCATTTCTTTGTGATTAAAGCAATCATAATTCTCCCCTTTGTTCTGAGTCCTGCACTGCATTATGAAATGTATCTGTCTTGCTGTGTCAGGTGAACAAGGAGCTTATTCTTCTTCCAATCTACACCATGACACGCACGGCCAGCCTTCGCTCTCCCCTTCTCCTCTCCTCCTGGTTAATTCCTACTCTACTTCAACTGACGTGAGAACATGTGCCTTAGTTGTCACATGCCGATGTGCATTTTTAATAGCTTAAAATGGAAATAAAACCTGACAGAATTGAAACTAGAAACCAAAACAGCTTTATATCCTCTTTCATGGCTCCCGTGTACCTTCACATGTATCATAGCCCCCCTCAGCAGTCAATATTACCCTCTTGCCTCCTTCCTAAATTTTAGATTGGACCCACCCTGAGACTTGGTTAGATATATACATTTACTCATTATAGGCTAGGATCCACCTGAGAATAAACTAGCAGATTTTTTTTTATTTTTATAATCTTTTTTTTTGTTTTTTTTTATTATTATTGTCTTTATTTACATTTCAAATGCTATCCCGAAAGTTTCCTATACCCCTCCCCCCACCTCTGCTCCCCTACCCACCCACTCCCACTACTTGGCCCAGGCCTTGCCTTGTGCTAGGTCATATAAAGTTTGCAAGACCAAGAGGCCTCTATTCCCAGTGATGGTCGATTAGGCCATCTTCTGAAACTAGCAGATTTTGTTGCGTTTTCCTGAGTTGGGATAACCTTGATTAATATTGAACTTTCTACGTCCCTCTGTTTCCCTGAAACATTCCTGGTTTTGATGTTCTTTCCAGCTGAGTAACATTCATGAGCTCTTTCTTTGACTGGTAATTTTATTTCCTTGATGCTTAGCTTCTGCAGTTCTTTGTAAATCAGTGTATCAGCCCCTTGTCTAACATACAGCTGGTGAAGATGTCCTGCGTCCCCTAAGTGAATTGCTTCACAGAAAGTGTCCAGGGGCATGCAGGGGCATTCTCAGTTTCATGTTGTCCCATCTGTTGATACCTGGAGTTGGTCCCTATGTTAGTGATGCTCTCCGCAGAAAACTCTTGCCCATCCCCCACAGTCTTCAAGAGTATTCCCTGTGTTTTCCTCTGGCAGTCTTAGTGCTTCTCTTTGAAACAATAAGTTTCACTCTAAGTTGATTGATTTTTGTACAAGATGAAAGATACAAGTCTACTTTGATTTTTCTGCAGGTGGGGATCCAGGTTTCTTCAGACCATTTGTTACACTTGTTGTTTGCCTCCTTTATCACTAATTGGGTGTCCACAGCTTTGTGTTTATTACTGGATCATCTATTCTTCATTGGTCTAACTATTTCTTTGCAAATTCCAGGCTTTACCACTATGGTTCTGTAGAATGATTTGCATTACAATACCTCCAGCTATGTTCATACTCCTTAGTATTGCTTTGGCTATTCATCTTCTTTTGTGGTTCTAGTGAAATTTCTAGATCTGGGATGTACAACATCAGATTTTTGATGGACACTGCACTGAATCTGTTTGTTCAATTTGGTACAGTAGCCATTTTCATAATATTTTTTCTGCTAATACAGGATCATGGAAAATTTTTTCCACTATCTAGTGTCTCTTTCTCTCTCCTTTCTCCTCCTCCTCCTCCTCCTCCTCCTCCTTCTCCTCCTCCTCTTCCTTCTCCTCCTCTTCCTCTTCCTCCTCCTTCTTTATGGTAGATATGTGAATGGAGCTGTCTGGGTATTGAAGTTGTGAGAACCATTTTTGTATTACAAAAGAACCCAACATATATTAATCATTGAGATGGTGATTATGAAGTTGGATTTTCTTTTCAAAATTTTACTGACCATTTGTGCATCCAGAATTAGACACAAATGGTCATGGAAGACATTTGAGTGGCACATGGATGGTGACGGCCATTTGTCAAGCTGTCAAAAGCATCTTGTTTTCACATGTAAAGAGCAACCTTTACAACTCTTCAGCTCTTATATGACCCACAATGTAAACAACTTTATTTTTAGGAAAGGCGTTCTGTAACCTAAAAAATTTCCCTTTTATCTTCTGTTTAAAGCTATATTAAATCAATCTATTATCATGTTATTCAATATGCAAACTATAAACCATAAGTATGTTTTATAATAAAGTATATTTTTTTCTGAGAACCTGGTTCCTCTTATTATGTCCTGCCCCCTGTCAATATGTTTATTATATATTAGATAGCTAAATTTCAAAAAGTGAGAGAGCTGGGTGAGAAGACACATGCGTGTTATCCCAGGACTCAGGAGACTAAGGCAGAAGGACTAGACATTTGATGACAGTCTGGCTTTTACAGTGACAACCTATTTCAAAGGCAAGGATAGGAAGATAGGAAGGAAGGAAGGAAGGAAGGAAGGAAGGAAGGAAGGAAGGAAGGAAGGAAGGAAGGAAGGAAGGAAGGGGAACCATGAAAACCTAAAAGAATAAAGGGTAGATACACCATTTTTTTTATGTCCTTGACAGACTGCCTGCCTGACTTGCCCTCCCTAACTCTTTTCGGGAGGACATTCCATCTTCCTTGGGGCACATAGTTTCCATACCCCAAGGCACACTGTAGCCTGCTATCCATATGCAGTTATTCATTAACATTTTCCTGCCAAATGTGAAAAATAAGAGCTGAAGAATGGCAAGGGCCGCTTTTACATGTGAAAACAAGACACTTTTGACAGCTTGACAAATAGCCATCACTGTCCATGGGCCAGGCAGGGGAGGTGCAAAATGTACTTGACCTACTTGCATTTGATAAGTGAACCCTCAGAAGGGTAAACAGAAATGTTATAAGTAATTACAGGACAGTGCACAGTGGCAATTGGAAAGAGCAGGGGGTGAGAAGTTCTGTTTTTAGAACCCTGTGCAGGCTTCTTGGGAAAGAATACAGCGCTGTTTTTCTTCCTGTCTCTTGGGGTCCTCCAAAGTCAATCAAGCAATGTCCTCAATACTCTCCACAAACATCTTACATTTTTACCTCTATCATGAAAAATGATACTCTAGTAGGAATTTCTGTGATGAAGATAAAATTAAATCTCTGGCTGATTCCTAATGTGTTTTTAATAATCTGATGTGAAATCAACTCTAACATACTCTAGCATGTCTGCCAACTGTTTTATTATTTTGTAGAAGGTTCTTTCAAGAGGATCTCCTTAAAGCTCTCCAAAAACCCCAAGAAATTCACACCCTCTGGCTTAAAGTCATTAGCATGCAAAACACACTTTTCAAGTATTTGAGATTTGATTTGGGAATAAAATGAAGATTGCATCTGAGGCCTATCATGTTATCTCATTAGCAGGCCTCCATGACTGGTTTGTACTTGGATGGTCCGAGCTCATCTGTGGTCTCAGAATCATTCTCATCTTGTACTACATCTGGGACTGGCAAGGCATTATTGATAAGAAGGGTTCTCTAATAATTGTGGTGCATCTATAAATGGTGTGGGACCAGACTGCAAGTCTTTATATACCATCGATTTCAATTTCTTTTGCATTTGTCTATATCTATAGCTTTCTAATTTATATTTAAATCTATAGATTTATATCTTCTATTTTTATGTTCATAAGTTGAATTTCAATAATTTATCCTGGCCTGTAGTATCTCACCAAAACTAGTCTCTTCCACAGGGTGCTCAGCTTTAAATGGAATATGTCTACTTTATTTTTTCCTACTGAGGCTTTAGGGAATCATTAAATAAGTAGGTAAAAAAATTAAGAGCCAAAAGGAGTAGATAGCTCTAACCGATGTGCAACCAATATCATGTGTGTCACTGTACACATAAACCCACAGCTGACACACAAGACTTGCATCCTACAAGGTCAAGCATCCCAGACTGCATCAAGGAGGAGCTCATAAAGTCCCAGCCCTAACTGAGGAGTGTCCTATGACTGCCATGGAAGGAAGAGTTGGTTTTCCTCAGAGACAGATGCCCTGGGAGTCTCGCCATCCTCTAAGAGACAGTCCTACATCCATGCACGCAGGGCTGCATAGACTCTGGGTTTTAATTAAAAAGGAACAGAGGAAGTTGAGAGGAAAAAAATGGTTGGGTAACTCAGGAAGGAATCATAGGGCAGGGAAGGGAGAAGTGGAGTTGATCAAAACAAATTCATGTATGAAATTCTCACACCATTAAATGAGCTTACAAGGAGAAGTCTCTACCAAGCCTGGAGAGAAAGAGTTATATAGTAAGAAAATTTTTCATATGATTTGTATGTGGTAGTAGTGAGTCTTGAAAATGCTGAACAAAGTTAACAAAGTTTTTTTTTTAAGATTTGTTTATATTTCTACTTCCCCCCTCCTGTGTGTTTGTGTGTGTGTGTGTGCACGTGTGCACGTGTGTGTGTGTGTGTGTGTGTGTGTGTGTGTGTGTGTGTGTAGGTCAGAGGACAACTTGCAGGAGTCTGTTCTGTCCTTCTTCTAGGTGGATCCTAGGGATTGAACTCAGGTCAGGTGGTCAGACTTAGTGCCAAGCATTTTTATCCAACGAGCATCCTACCAGTCAAGGATTTAATATTTTAACTTAAAAAAATGAAAAAATGGAAAGCCATATGATATAAAGTTGATCTTCCAAATTTAACTACTTGACTGCAATTAACAATAGGCATGACTTTACAAGGCGCTAACATAAGATTATGCCTACTTTACAAGGTAAATATTTAGATGGATTAGGATAGTTACTAATTCTTCTGACTGTTGAACTGAAGTTATGGATGGAGATGGTCCTTGGGCAAAACTTTTCAGTTGCTCAGACGGCATCATGTTGCCTCTGTACTTGTGGTGAACACATGGGCGCTGTCTGTGCGATGGAGATAATGGCAGACCTAGCAGAGTAATTCACAAAAGGAGACCTGGTGTGGAGGAGGATGTGCACAGATGTGCCTAGGTCTGCCTGGTTTCATTCACACCAAGTCCAGATGCCATGACACTGGACAATGATTTGCAAACTGATAGGCCGTGTCACTTTTGCCCTGGTCTCCTGGTGCTCTCTCCATGCAGCAAGGGTAAGGTTCCCCAAATCAGACTATGTTCTCCATTGCTCCAGGACCTTCAGCTGGCTCCCTTCTCCTGAGGGTAAATTCCAGGACCAGGGAGGCCCTGCAAGACCGTGCCCCATCAGCCACACTCTGTGGCCTTAACTGTTATTGCTCTCCTCCCTCTCTAAACACGGCTGTATCTCAGGCTCATGGACTTTGAGGAGGCCTCTCTGAGCTGTCAGAAATGATGCTGTCTCTTCATCTTCACCCCAAATGTGAGTATATCTCAGAGTAACCTGAGGATCCCTTTTTTTTCCTGCTAGATATTCCACAGGAAACACTCTTGCTAGTGAATCAGCCTTCACTGTTACCCTCCTACAGCTAGAATGTGCCCAGTGTGGGGAGGCTTTCTTCTGTTTGTTTTCCTGCTATATCCCAGTGTCTGGACCAGTGCCTGGCACAGGGCTGGGATCCAGTGCCTGTGAGTTTACATGATTAGTTTTGTGGTAATGTTAGCGGAGAGTCCTGCTTTTCCAGACCCTGTAGCTTCATTTTATTTTCAGGAATTGACGGATGCCCCTTATTCGGGAAACACAAACAACATGTAAACTTAATTCAGACACATGGACTCCAAGGCCAAAAATAGCTCATTCTACATTCACATTCCAAGTTTGTAACATAATATATATTGTATTCACTAAGTGTATTTTGAACAGTACTTTTTTTTTTTTTTTTTTTTTTTTTTTTTTTTTTACTGTCTAGGGCAGTGCTACTCAGTTTATTTCCTGGCAGTGCTATCAGTATTCCCCAGGGACCTGTTAGAAGAACAGGTTCTTAGTCTCTGTCCCAGGCCAGAGGGGTGGAGCTCAGCATTCATAAGCCTGTGGGTGAGCCTGGGGAGCCCCACGCTCAAGAACCATGGCTCCTTCCAGTCCCTTGACTTATTAGCCTTAATGTCCTATACCTGCAAGTACTGTGAACTTAGGATAAGAACAGAGAAGGTGACCCCTAGAGAAACAGGTTTATTTGAAGAAACAGGGAAATGCATTGTAGGGTCTGTAGGCTGTGGAGGATCATAGAAGCATCCCAAGACATTGATTATGAGTGAATTCTAAAGGCCAAGAGGAAACTGTGAGCTCTTTCCCAACAAACATCATGGGTTAGGGTGCCCTGTGGCAGTTCCAGTGTGACATCACTGGAGGACACAGCCAGTGCTAGGCAGGTGTCCTTGGGGAGACCATTTTGGGGTCAGTTTAGACATGATGGAGTCCCTGATATAACCCTGTTACAGGGGCATGTGATGGGCATGGAGGAGTTTCTCATAGACTTTTAAAATTCTTTAAAGTTTAGGGTTGTGTACACAGGGTATTCTAGTCAGACTTGTCTCAACTCTTCTTTGGGTCCCAAGTGATTTCACTGAAACATTGACAAGTACCATGGTATAAATAGTATAAGTGTGTTTTATGTAAATCATCATATGACCTCTCTTAGTTAGATACATTCTCTTGCCTACAAATACCTGAAAGGCACACTCTTGGACTGCAGACATTTTTTGTAATAAAGAGTTAAACAGCTTTTTCTGGGGAAGGGAAGGGAAGGGAAGGGAAGGGAAGGGAAGGGAAGGGAAGGGAAGGGAAGGGAACCGGGCACTGCACAGCAGGGCAGAGCAGAGCAGAGCAGAGCAGAGCACAACAGAGCACAACAGAGCAAAGCCGACTCTCCCCTCTGGTCCACACATACACATACAGTGTCTATAAAAGCAGGCAGAAAGTTGGTGTCTCTGCCTTCATTTGTATCTGTCTCCTTTACTGCCTCATGAGAGTGGATTGGATTCCCACTCAACTCTGCATGCAGACATGATGCTCACATGAAGACTGGCTGGACCAAGCAACTCGTCCTTCTCCTTCAAGGATGAAGAGAAAGTATGGGTAATGAAGGGACACACTGCCAGTGTATTACTGAACAGCTTTCTTTCCCTGTGCTTAGATGCAGACCATGAGAATGGAACCACCCTCCTTATGTTCTAGACACAGCACAGCCCTACAGGCAGCTCACCCTTTTGTGTCACTGATCCCTAAGTAAAACCAATTATTCTATGAAAGGAACCATGGAGCTCCCTGTCCCTGCTCACCAATGAAGCAGGAGCTAGTATCTCCTGATACAGACAGAACTGGGCCTGGAATTATGGGACTTCTCCAGGGTCTCACAGAGCCAGCCCTGAGAACCAGGCTGAAGTGTTAGCAAGGCTGATTAATCAATCCTGTCTACCACTGCCCCTGATCCAACTCCTCCTCTATTTATACGTGAGGCTCATGTCAGAATCCTGAAGTCAAATCTGAGGATGCTGCTCCCATTTTCACATTACAGCTACAGTGACTAAATCCTCTCCTTGATTTTTCAGCCTGGCTTTCTTGCTTTGGTTTCTGGATTAAAAAGCCAGTCATCCCTCCCCCCCCACCCCAGCTGCTTCTAGTGCTGTTTTTAGACGAACCCCTAATTAAACCTAGCTGTTGAGATCGTAAACACAGACTGTATTAAACTGAATAAGGTATTTAGTATATACCTATAGATGATTATTTTGCTCTTATTCTTGATGAGAAAATGAGTAGAAAGGTTGGATTTTGTTCAAAAGTATAAATAAGTATATATTTTATTTTTTAGAAAAGTTTGAATATCACATTATATAATTAGTTGATGATCTACTGATATAATGAACTGATTTGGTCAATAAACATCTGAAAAGTATGAAGAATAAACTATTTTAATGCTGTGTTTAACTCTCAACCATACTCACTTTGCACAAAACATATATGGTCAACCTATTGATGAAAAATACATATAGATTTTTTGTTGATGTTTATATAACCTATATTTCACTAAACATCCATTGGTAACTCACAAATTAAAAAAATCTTAACTCTATGATTTGTGGATTTGCTAATATGACATATTCAGACCATTTTTTAAACTATGGAATCACCGCAGGTACTCCACACCATACCTTAAAGTCAGCTATTCTTTCTATTTTTCATGACCTCACATGTGACTGCCACAGTCATGTGTACAGGTGTCACAGAAGATGCCTCTTTTGAGGCTCTCTCATGTCCATGAAGCTCTGGAACTGCTGTCTGTGGCAGCTTCAATAGACTGACATCTGCAGGGCTATGCACAAACCACCGAACACCCTACGCCTGGCCCATCACAACGCCCTGTGAGCTCGATGGTTTTAACTCCCACTGTGGGACTGTTGGTCAGGGTATGAGCACACTGCAGTCCTGATTTCTTAAGACACTTTTCCTCCTAAGTGGGTTTGATCTTCTGCCTGTGCTGCTTGTGTGTCCGTCAAACGGCTAAGCATTATAATCCCCCCCCCCCCCCAGCACTGACCACTCCTTCTCTGAGGGTCAACCCTCACGTATTTACCTCAGACCCTTTCTTTCCTGAGGTAAATTCTTCAGCAGGACTTCCAGTCTGAGGGCAGACAAGCCTGTGCAGGCTTTGAAGGCTGTCTAAACCCTGTCCTTGAGCGATAGATTTTTGGGGTGTGTGTGCTAAGCTGTAAGTTCAAGGCACTGGCCTTGGCAGTAGGACACTGCTCCACTCACCCTATTCTCTTACTTACCTTGGGAGCCATTCTAGTTTCTGCTCGCATCTAGCAAAGCTTGGCTCTCTTTAATTTTAAGACCTCTTTGTCCTGGGTGTTTCTTCCTTTATGAGATGAGTTCATATCTATTTGTCAGGTGTGCTGTTGTTTACTACATGACCATTCATGGTCTTAAAAATCAACTAGACTGTATATATTAATTTTAACAAGAGGAATTTTCTATTGTTTTAGCCTTTCATCTTTCTGGTCTCAGGAACCTGATGCTGAGAAAACAGGCTAGTTCAGGTCTCCTTGTATCGATATAGAAGAAGAAATAAACTGCTCTAGAGTGTCAATTATTGGTTTTTACCTGAATGCATAGCCAAAATTACTACTGTTCTACCATTACTTATTCATACTTGATAATAAAAGCTCAGGGAAATATATAAATATCATCAATGTTACAAAATGATGACTGTAAGCTAGGATTTGACTCTCTGGACCTTCCCTAACCCTAATCACAAACATGGAATTAAGGTATGGGACCGTTGGGATCTCAGGAGTGGGATTAATGTCATAAAGATGAATTCATGACTGACCACTACAATTAAACAAGAGAATATTTCACCTGGAATGTATAGAGCCCAGATAATATGAACCTCAGAATATGTTTCTGGCATGAGGATTATTTTGAGCCACTCTTGAAGAGTCAGTGAACCCATCATTTGCTTTTTTCCCCCTAAGACTTGAATCCCTTCTGCAACATGAAGGCACGTTCCTCATCTCTGTGAAAGTCACCAACAAGATGCCTTCTGGGGAACAGAAGCCAGACTCTTCCAGGTTTCATGTCCTGGGACCTCTACTTGAATTGTCTAGCCTTCAGGACTGTGAGGAAGACATCTCCATGCACTAGACGCGTCCAGTCTTGAGCATTTGCTGCTAGATAAATTTGCTGATGCAACTTCACCTATTTATAAAGGAAAATGCTTGAAATGAGATGGGAGGATACTGACATCATGACCCGAGGTCAGAGAGTGCGAAAAAGAAATAAAAACTGAAAAATGTCATTGCCTTTTAATATCTTCTCTACAGCACTGAAAATAGTCAAGGAAGATACAGTTAAGAAAGTAAGAAATTATAGAAAAGCAAAGTATGAGGCAGACATATGTGCATCTAGTTGTATACCAGCCCCTAACTTAGCTTGTCACATGTCTTTAACCCCCCAGCTCCTCAAAGGAGAAACATATAACGTAGTGTTCATGGCCCAAGCATCAGCAGCATCCCTTATGTCTGCTCTGCAATGACCTCTGTCCTATTGTACTTGCTACTCCATGTACTACCCTCACTGTCTACAACTGCGTCTCCTCAGGATGTCTCCCTGTGGTGACTTAAGAGATTCCAGCCTCAAACATACAATAAACCAAGTAGGTACAGGCCAACTCTCTGGAGAGTCACTTAACAAACACGTTCAGTAGCCATAAGCAGAATCACAGCAGTTACCTGGACCTCTGGCTGCTTCTGAATCCCTCTTACTGTCTGTGTCCAGAATGACCGCTAGCCCCACGGAGTCCGCCGGCAGGGTATGGCTGCTGAGGTCCACTCGCGTCAAGCTTCTGGACTCCCATACAGAGCCCTCTGAGGTGCTCTGGGGTTTGTCCCCTCCAGATGCATTTGTTTCATGACTCGTCCTCTGTGGTCTCTGTATTATGTGTACAATACTCTGCTGTTCCAGGTCACAGCTCTGTGTAGGGGCCAGGCAGAAACACAAGAAAATGAAAAGCGTTATATGCAAGCAGAGCTTAAATTGTCCTCTCTGCTAGAGTATATAAAAATAGTTTAAACGCTACTTAATAAGTTCAATTCCTACCAGTAACAGTGGCACTGAAAAGAAAGAAAGTAAGGTATGTTTGGTTGACTTATGAACATTTGCTCTGCCAGTGGGGCCACAGAAGGTATATATTGCATGTCACAGGCAAACAACATGGAACTAGGGCTAGATGTGGACAATTGAAAGGAAGTTACAAACTATGGAAACATCAGAAGATGGTGAAACTTAGTAGGAAAGCAGATCCTAAGGCATCCATAAGTGCCCTGCAAGTCTTACTCACTTAAGACCAATTTACCTCTCGAGTGCTTTGTCCTTAAGTCATTTAATTTAAACACCGGTAGTCATTTCTGCTTTCTAAAAGCACTGAAGGTTATTATCAATTACCGGGTACTTCTATGCAGAATCATAATGACGGTGCTCGTGGCTGACTACCCCTTCCTGTCCTTGCTGCTAGGAGCAAGCATACTGTGGTACCAATGAGGAAGCTGGTGAAGGGTTTGTCTGCCCTCATGTCTACCTGTGATTAAAATCTGTAACACTTACTATAAAACCTTCTGTGCTCCTATCTTGTTTACGAACAGGAGCCTGTAAAACCTAGAATAAAAGAGTCAGATATTTGCTAAGGCAAGACCGAGACTACCCTAGGTCAAGTCCTACTTTAGAGTTAGTAGTAGCTAGAAACACCATTCTTCTGCCTTTTCTAACAGAGCCAGGATCTGGCTCCTCCCTTAATGCCCACATCTCTGTGCTCATTGGTTTATTGCTATCCTCTGTCATTGTGATAATGGTCAATAGATACAATTACATAAAAGACACAGTGCATTCTTCCTTCTGTGTCTTCCTTGAGCAACTCTTTATTCTCACCACCACAACTCTTTGAGAACTGGGATCTCTGCCACTTACCTGAATCCACCACCAAGGACACTACAGCTTGGTGTCTGCCTTCTCTCGTGAGAAGATGGCTAGAGTGCAAGCATTCCAACCTCTTGCCATCCTCCTGCTCTTGCTTCTATAACTCTGACAGGCTTGCTCTGCCCTTAGTCCCAGAGTCTCTCCACAGTGGCTCTTACTCAAAGTGTCACTATCTCCTACCCTTATCATCCTCTGTCCCCAAGGCCTCTGCTACCTAACCCCCTTATTTCTATCAAAGCACTGCCTGCAAATTTCCACAGCATCTCAAGCACCCTGCTCTCACCCCGCCCCCACTCTGTGCTTTAGTTTCCGCATTGACAATAATATCATGAGTATCAAAGACTGCTCTGGAGACTGAGAGAAATGTAAAGGATCCAATACCTATCACCTATCAGTCTTGAAAATGCAAGGCCATGGCCCTACCTTGTTTATGTATGTGGTCTCAGAATTATATTTAGTTTTTCTACTCCTATGATCCTGATGGAAAACATACAGAGAAGGCAGAACATGCAAACAGTATAAATGTGGAAATTCTGGAAAAATCTCAGCTTTCTATGTTCTAAAAAAAAAAAAAATTAAAAAGAATTCCTCTCTGCTCAAGTTCTCTTTGGATGCAAGAAGAGCTTGGGCATATTTTCTGGAGCAAATGAGAAAGAAATCTGAGAGATGAGCCACCCTCTCCTCTCATGTCCAGACTTCTCTGGCATTCAGAATGCCCAGCAAAGGGATTTCAGCAGTTACAGTGGTATTTACAGAACATATTTCTAAGTCTCCATCCATGGTTCTGAGATCTGTAATTGCTTAATTTTTTAACTCTCTCACAGAAAACACTGTTAATCTAGAGGTCCCTTTGCCAGATGGTGTACTTGCATGTCATGCCAACATAGCCCAGAGCCATGCTAATAGCCAATTCCATGGACAGTAAGCTAGATAAAGTTCAGCTGTGTGGCCATTCCAAGGCCCCAGTAATATGCAGTTCACACATTAGTCAAACCCTGCCTCCCCCCCTGCCGCGCCCCCCCCCCCCAGATTTTAGGGCTAGAGATTTTAGGTAGGAAGACCACCGACAGGTGGAGCTATCCAGTATGATTGCATAGTCCCTCAGAGTCAAAGCAATCTCCCCATAAACACACTAATATTCTTGGCAGGAAAGCAAAACAAAACCACTGCCTAATAAGCAAAGAAAATAAATTCATTTTTTGTTTGTTTATAGTAACTTGTTTCCCTAAGAAGAAGGACAGTGGCTGAGTGTTTTATAAGCAAAACGGGTAAATATTCCTCCAGCTGGGCAGATGTTAAATTTCGATCAGTGTGGTAGACCTGTTGGAGAATGAGAGCTCCATTAATGTCTCTGGCTCGCTCCAATAGGACCTGTGGTACACTGTTATTACTCCCGAAAGGAATGACCAACTCTCATCCGGGCTGCCAGAGTCTGAGGAGACCTAAAAAGAAGACAAAACAAGCAAACCCCTCCTTTTTACTTCAGAGTGTGATACTCTAATAAGACCTTGGAAATGAGAAACGCTTTGAAGACTGGATGATGCTTATCTATAACACAACTCTGCACCTGAGGCTCAGGGATCATTATGGAAAAGGAGGGCAGAAAGACTGTTAGAGCCAAAAGATCAAGAAGTTTTCTATGAACTTGTATCTCCTAGGAATTTCAGGAGCTGCACCCATAGACTCTCAGCCTAAACACAAGCTGAGCTAGAAGGACACCAATAGACATGCTAACGTGGACAAGGCCTCAACCCAGGCAGAGAAATGTATGCAGGCAGGGCGTGCTGAGAGTGGGCGAAACAGTCTTCCCCAGGGAAGAGCACATGGATTGTTTATCCCATACCAAATGGTCAACTCTGAAGACATACAAATGGCAACATTAGACAGATAAAATATGTTCTATTTATATATTTAGTAATGCATATATGTGTGTGTGTATGAGTTTATTTGGGTGAATATACATATATATGTTAGAGATATATGTGTGTTGTGTATCTATGCATGTTTACATGTATATGTTAGGAATATATTTGTGTATACATGTATATGTATATGTATGTATACATCCATGTTGAGAATATATGTGTATGTCTCTATGTCAGTATACATATATGAATGTTAATAAAAATTAGGCCATGGACTTTGAAAACGATCAGGGGGAAGGAAGTGGGGAAGTGGAAAGGGGAAACGATCTAATTATACTATAAATTCAAAAATATGAGAAGTACTTGAAAATGTTCTTGAATTCTGAAGCCTTGAAAAATAAGTATATTCTGTGACAAGAAAAGTTTCTAGAAAATGGAAAGTTATAAGCATGTTACCAGATGCTCGACACGGAGCCTCGGAGAACAGCCTCTGCCAGTTTCTAAGGAGATGCTGGTACCAGCACAGCATGCCCCACAGAGAGCCTGAGTACCAGGATCTGCTGAGTCTGCATGGCTCTCCCAAAACTCAGATGCTGAAAATTGATTACTTGTGTGATCTCAAGGATGGAGGTTCTGTAGGAAGTGAGCAAGTCTTCAGGTTGGAGGAGGAGGATGCTGTCAGAAGGCATAGCACCCTTGTTAGCTGGAGCCTGATCTTGGGGTTCCCAAATGACAGGCCTATCAGAAACAAATGTATGTTCTTTATAAATTTTCCTGAGTAAGGTATTCATGTAGCCACATAATCTAGTAAGAAACAATACTGTTAATGGTTAGAGCTGTGCTCAGGACACATAAAGCTAATTGCACATCATTTATTGTAGCCACTGCTGTTCTCATTTCTACTGTGTGGAAACCAAGGAGCCAAGGAGCCACCAAGGAGTTAAAAATGGGCCTAAGGTCACCCGGTCTTCAGTGTGAAAGGAGGCCTGCCAGCAGCTTTATTCAAGCTGAATCTAAAACAGAAATGGAGACATACGGTGGGCAGAACAGGCTGAGTCTACAGAAGGATACTGTGGAAAGTGGGCCTAGAAAGTCCAGCAGAATCAGCACAGGGAGAAAGGATTGAAAGAAGTATACTGCCCAATACCAGTGTGAGGAATTCTAGAAAAGGAAATTCTCAGGCAGAGTAAAGGACTGAGATTAATTCCCAGGCTTGGAGGCACAGAGTTGCAATTCCTGTGACCAGGAGGCAGAAACTGGCTGATCCTGGGGCTCACTGGGCAGCTAACCTTGCGTACTTGGTTGGATATATCCAGGCCAATAAGAAACAAGGACTCAAACAAAGTCAAAAGGGCCTGAGGAATGAAGCCCCAGGTTGGTTGACCTTTGACCTCCACAGAGGCTAGGAACAAGCTGAGTCCGTAAAGGTGGGAGTGGGCGACAACTAACTGTTTTGAATTTTTGTGTTTGTTTTGTTTTGTTTTGTTTACTAGCAAGACCTTCCTCATGTGAATGTGACTAGTCAGTTCCATCTTCTGGAAAAGTCTTTGCATTTTGCTATTTTAATTTTAAAAGAAATTATGGGGGCATGAGTATGTGTGTGAGCATACTGAATGTGTGGCTTGTGTAAGCACATGTGCCTATGTGTACAAGTGTAAACATGAGGAGAGTGTTGGGTGCCTTCTCGATCACTCCCTAGCTCCCTCCTTTGAGGTAAGGCCTCTCCTTGAACAGGAAGCTTGCACTCGTTAGTTTGCAGCTGTCTGGAAGCCTGCAAGGCCTGGTTCCTTCTTTTTCTATCCCCCACAGTGCTGGGATCCCAGATATTCCCAGAAACATGCTTAGCTTATTGTGTGGGTGCTGAGATCTGAACTCGGATCCTAACTCTACACTGCCGAGCCATCTCTCCGGCTCCTCATTCGGATACTGTGTCTGTGGACGCATCCCTGAGGGTCTGTTCGGGACATTCGGTTCTTGTGCTGCTTGAACTTGTGGAGCGTTCTGCAAAGCACACAGCTGTCTCACAGACAGCTCAGAGGCAGGGCAGACTTCAGAGGGCTCCCACTTAACACTCAGGAGTAGGGAATGAAAAGGCCAGGTGTGGAGTTGCTCTTCTCTGCCTCACAGCCCACCACGCTACTAGATAGGGATCCCAGCTAGACTCTGCACCCCACTGGCTCCCCATCTGCATAACCAGCTGGAGCAGACTTTTGAACATCACTCATGTTCCAGACTTGGGTTCTTCCTGTGATCCCCGATTTAGGTCAGGCTATCTCCAGCCTCCTCAGTGCTCCCATTTTTAGTTTCTCATGGGCCTGCTAACTCTATCTCGTCATAGAAAGCATTCCAGAGCATTTCACTGGAGGGATATCACACTCGCTATTGTATGCATTTGGCCTTTAAGGTCAGACCATCTCTGACTCTTATTTAAATGTTTAATTCAAATATTTTTCTAGAAAACCAATATAGTCACTTAGAAGTTACCAGTTACTCTAAACAAACATTTTTATCCAATGATTTATTAGTCCACATGGTTATTACATTTTAATTTTAAAAATTGCCTCCTAAGTAAAGAGTTCTTCTTAGGTAATTTTAAAAGTATAGATAGATAGATAGATAGATAGATAGATAGATAGATAGATAGATAGATAGATATAGCATTTTCCCTTTTTGACTGAAGGAAAATTCTGCATGATTACTCCTTTGGTTTTTTCTGAAAATAACTTCCAGCAGATGTTTTTGTAAGCCCATCAGAGTTTTTAAATAATGTATTTGGATGCCAAAGAAAGATAAAATGGCAGTTATTTAGTAAGTCACTTATGGTGTTTTTTAATGGATAAAAATCATTTCATTTGATTGCTGTGTAAAAGTGACATGCGCCTAGAGATTTTCAGAACCAGACAGAGTAGCCACAAAGGACTTGTTTCCGGTGTCTCTGTGGCCTCTAACCCTGGGCTCCCTCCACAGTTCTCACTGAACACTAAATGCCAATTTGTATTAATTGGAATGAGAAAAAAAAAATCCCTTCAACCTTATCCTTCATTTTTTTTTTTTTTTTTTAAGGAAGACTTGAAAAATGGATTCTTTGTGATTTGTGGTTTGAATTATTTCCTGTTTCTCATGACTGGTTTTATTATAATCAAAGAAATTACGCTACACAGAGATACTGAAAGCAGCCCCCCTCCCCGTCTCTGGTCGCCAAAGTCTGGTTGGCACAATTACTGGGAAAGGTCCGTTAGCCCCACACTAATTACCAGAGCAGTCTGAGCCTTGTCACTCTGGGTCCCTCCCATTGCTGGTCCCTCCCATTGCAGGCCTCATTAAAACCTAAAACAGAAGGAGCTCACCAGAGGTGGGGGTGGCCACATCGATATTTCTACATGAGCGGCAGCGAATGGCACCCGTGAGGAAAGTCAGTGCTGTTTAATAGACGATATTTGGGATTGACCCTCTTCTAACTACAAAGAATATGGGTAATCAAGCCTATACCCACTAACCATCTTACGTTTTCTTAAGTTAAATGTTTTAGCTGATATTCTTAATGTGTTTGTATTCTACCCGCCCCTACTCCCTGCCCCTGCCCCATTCTCTCCCCTCCAACTCCCCCTGCCCAGTCCCGATTTTCCCTCCCAGTTTCATGCTCGCTCGTGCTCTCTCTCACCGAATCTACTTAGTGCTGGCTGTGCATAGGTGTAAAACCACTTAGTGGGGCGCAGGCACCCTCTGAGGGCCCGGATCTTTGAAGACAGTGACTCTGCCTCCCCCAAGTAGCCATCTATTGCTAACAACTCCTCAGATAAGGAATGGGACTTCACGAGTCATCTCCCTGTTCAGGCTGGAATTTTGGCTGGCTTTATCTTGTGCATGTCTTGTGCATACGGTCCCAGCTATTATGAGTTAATATTATATTTAAAAATGCATACCTTCAGAAAATGCCCCCCAGTATCATTTAAGTGTTATTTTATTACCAGCTATAATAAATATTATAAACAAATATATATGCATATCGATTTTTAAAAACAGAATTAAATTAATTTTTTAAGTCTTTCTGTATGTTGCATGGAGTTACTGGGGCTAACAAATACACTCTCTTCATGAGCACAGAAGGAAAAACTGGTTAATCTACAGGGCATGGTAGTGCATGACCATTTGACAGCTGAGGTTGGAGTGTCATAAGTTCAACGTCATTTTTGGCTACATCCAGCAAGACACTAAGCCTGTGTCAAAAGACAAACAGACGAGAACATACAAGCAGAGATGGCTGCTATGCTGGGTAGAGGGAGAATGATCCACTCTGTCTTGACTTCTTTCTAATGATGTTTTAGCTGGAAATGACTCTCTGTAGGGTGAGAGACATGAAGTGTGTGGAGTCTTTTAAATCCCTCATTTCATCCCTCACCCCTCTCTTCCATGTTTGCTTTTGCCAAACCGGAGGAGGCCAGTTATGGCCAAAGAGGTATGACCAAGTAGATTTTACCTGTGACAGGAAGATGAAATACCTCACAGCAGTGGGAGCATTTCTTCAAACCAAGAGGCGATGTTAAGGCTGAAGGCACCTCTGCATCCTACTGAAGAGCCAAAGGCTTGGGGGACAGCCAGTGACCAGACAGTCCCAGCCTCTATCTGTCTGCTATTGGCTTTAACCCACGTGAGTACAGAGGCCTCGGGTCCAATGCTAACCTGGCTGCATGGAAGGCGAGGTGTGCAATGTGATAACTTTGAGGACAGATTAAAATGGTTCCACAGACTGGGAACTATTTACTCCTGGATGCTCAGTCTCTCCCTCAATGCATCATGCATCCTGACGCCTGACTGACAGCACCTCACAGCTGCTCAGATCTGGGTCTTTTGCTTTCTTTAGACACTGAGTGGAGCTGGAGTCATGGCACAGCATGGGCTTGTGTGGGAGGGAGAGGCAAGTTTACTAAGGCAGGCAAGAAACTAGCACAGACAGACATTTATATTTATTTATTTTAACAACTGACAGAGATAAACAGTTTCACTCTTTTTGCTGTAAATTCCTTAAGCTTCTAGCCTTAGGTTCAAATTTCAGATATAAATACTACCCACTGTTACTTATGCCAGCTCCTCTTTCATAATCTGGATTTGTTATGTCATGGGCAACAATTCTTTTCTTTGAGATAAATAATACATGAAACATCCTCCTTCTTTCACATCTATGCTCAAGGGGCCTCCTCATGCTGCCTGCCGCTCTAGAGGGTAGAAAGCCCGGGACTGTCATGGGTCTCCTGACAAATCCTTGCACTGACATTTGACAGAGGGCCCAGATGAAGAGTGCTTAGACTTGACCTGTGAGGTCTGGGTGGCAGAATACTGGTTAGGGATAACAAGGGAATGAAGCAAGGACAGACAGACACAATTTCAGTGAAGCTAGCTAGGGTCAGGTGGGGTTTGCTACAACTTCTGCCCCACCTGGAAGCACAATGTGTTTCTTAGGTACAGCACGGGGGCTGGGAGGCGGGGAGGGACCAGCAAGTCTCTGTAAGAATCTCTATAGGTAAGGCTGTAAACATCTGGGAGGCAGTTGTTAGTCTTTGTACACACTGGTCAATAGTTCATAAACACTCAGACTTGGACTTCCAAGATCTACACTGTCCGTCTTAAGCCTGGCCCACGTGGGCAATGGCTTTGCCATATGTTCCATCTGAGCCTGAGGTCTTAGAGTCCTTGACATGGTCATACCTGTGTCACAATACTTCCACACAGGACTTTCTCTGCTCCCTGCAGTGGCTGCTCATTCCCTTCCTATTTCTGGTTCTGTCTCCCATAATGACTTACTCAGGAGACTTATCCTGCCAAGGTCCTGGTCCATACAGCACTTCCCTGGGTGTCATGGTTGTCACACTCAAGCACAATGCAGATTACAGGGTCATCTGTCACTTCTGATAAGGGAGGAAGATGGGGTAGGTGGTGGGTAAGGACTCTCAGCTTTATAGCTTTACTCAAAAATGACAAATATTTCAGCTAAGGTTGTTTATCGCAAATGTATCTAATTTCTTAAGCAATCCTTGACTGTTTTCCCATTGTTATAAGTGCTTTTAAGGATGTAGATAAAGGAATTATCTCAGCAGAGCCTCATTTGGTGTTCTCTTGCTATACAACAATTGAAAACATCTTCAAATGTCCATTAGCAGGAGGACTGAGGCAGTGTGGCCAGCACTTTGTTCTTTCATAGCAGCTGGTGAAACTTCCAAGTGGTATGCCGGATCCCAGGTTTATAGATGTAGTCGCATGCCTAAGACCCATGACAGATGTCTGAGACCATAAGAAAGATAGATACACTGTCAACCAGTACATGGAACCAAATGGATCGGAGGAGACTGACAGCTAGGAGGCATAGGGAACAGATATGACGTACGGAGGGATGACATACATCCCAGGAGGGATGGGTTCGGATACCACAAGCTTTTCAGAATGGATTGCAACTTAAAACTTGAGAGTTAGTTCCAACATTATGCACTTTTAGGTTATGGGTAAAACCAAACTGTTGAGGCCATAGAAGGGGAAACCAGGATGAAGGACTACTGTTAACAAGCCTGCCCTCCTCAGGGAGTGAGTAAGCATGGACTACATGGGAGTCGGGTCCTGAAGGAACTTTTGGAAGAAAATAACTCCACCTCAGTGGGTCTGTGACATACTAAAGAAGGGAGTTTGTTCTCTTTCGGTCTCTTCAAATATATGCGGACACAGATTTATATTTACAGATTCTGAAGTGATAAACCATTCTCCTGGACTGAGAAAGCATCCCTTACCCAACACGGACCTATTGTGCCTTTGACTCCCAACTTTAAGAATCATGAGCAGTAGCCGGGCATGGTGGCGCACGCCTTTAATCCCAGCACTCGGGAGGCAGAGGCAGGTGGATTTCTGAGTTCGAGGCCAGCCTGGTCTACAGAGTGAGTTCCAGGACAGCCAGGGCTATACAGAGAAACCCTGTCTCGAAAAACAAAAAACAAAAAACAAACAAACAAAAAACAAACAAACAAACAAACAAACAAATCATGAGCAGTAAATTTGTGTTGTAAGTCCCAGTCTAAGATATTTTATTATAGTAGTGCAAATGAACCAAGGCACCAGATATTTTTGGTAGCCCAATTTCAGGAATTATGTTTAGTATTTTAGAGTCATTTTGAGGTCAGGAATACTAAAGGAATCAACCAATATTGCATATCCAGACACCAGCCTTCTATTCAGATCAAAATTGACTTAAACATTGCCTAAGATACCAACCAGAACATGTTTTATTCCATCCCATAGCTATGGAATTAGAATAATCCCTATAGGCAGGTGCCAGCACTTTGTGTAATTTCCTGCAGTGTTGTTATGGGCCATGCTGAGGACCTGAGCAGCAGGACTTCATTCAACAGCTACTCTCTGTTCTGCCCTAAGCTCACACACAAGAAATCTTCTTTTCTGGACATGAAGACACCAGTCAGACATCACTGGTACTACCTGGAGCCCCTGATTTACCTAGGAATGGGATCATCTGCTTTGTCAGCAAATTCAGCTCAGAGTCGGGGGCAGATGAATGACTGACCCAGAAGCAACATGTCTTCTACTCTCATGACCTCAGAACTGTCAGTTGGCTCTCCAAAACCAATCAGGACCAAAGGCTGTGAAGAACAAGTTCCCATGTCCACATTTGTAATGGAGCCTAGCAGCAGCTCTTGAAGAAGACATGTGGAGGACACAGAGCGTACATGGCCAGGTGCTTGTGTAAGGAGTCAAAAGCAGATCAATTCTCCCTCATGAGGCACAGCTCTCACTTTGCATGCCCCGAGGCAAGTGGCATTCGTAAGCCTGGCCTTTGTTGAGTCACTGTAAAGCAAACCGGGAATCAGAAAACATTCTTCAAGTGAAGTAAAATAGTGAAGATGCACGTAAGTTTTCCTGGTTTATAATCTAGTGCACTGGCTCCTTTATAATAGACTTAACTCCTAAAAGAGAATTATTTGTTAAACATATTTAAAAATTTCAAACACTGATTTTATTGTACTCTTTAAAATGGTGGGGACAAAATCTAGGCCAGAGAACCTGGTGGAAAGATTAGTATAACATTCAGCTTAGAGTTAAAGTCTGATCAAAGCTGGGCTTAAAATTAATTTTGAATGTGTCAGAAGTGTTTTATGTAGGGATAAAAATGCCACATGAGTAAATATCCACTCCCTGCTACACACACATATATACATACATACATACATACATACACAATCACACACACATACACACACACACACACACACACACATAAAGAGAGGATGTGTTTGTTTCTACCCCCATATTTACGCTTTCACACAAGATAGTCATGTTTGCCTTCCAATTGGAACATACTATGGGAAATGTTGATTTTTCAACTCATTGATATGATTTCAGATACAATAAATACATCTCACTTGAGGAGTATATGTATAAGGGAGAGTTCACTGTTTAGAGTTCTGCAGCTACGTTAGTATGAAGTGTGATGTTCAGTCAGGCATTTCTGAGCATCTTTGGGGGGAGGGGGCAGACACTGTGGTGTTGGGGAGTAAAAGAAGAACTGAGGTCATTCAAGCTGCCTAATGCCATTCCTCCACTTCTCCCCACTAAAGTAGAAAACCACTGTTGGTTTTTCTTTGACCTAGATCCAATATTTCTAAAGTTCAAGCGAATAAAGAAAGAATGCCAATTATTCTCTGGTGGGATGCTGTCCCAGGCAAGCTGCCCACTGCTGGGAGGAGCAGGCACACCCAGAGAGAACAGCAGGGGTTGGGGGGCTTGGGGGGAGACATCCATTCCACGGCCATATGGTTCTGTCCTAGGGGTTCGCTCTTGGGAGCACTGCCTTCAGGGTCACCAAAGGACATGTAAATGGTAATTGGGTGTGAGAACTTTACAATAGAAGAACATTAGGAAAACACAGATGCCCAAAAGCAAGAGATATATAAAATCTGTGTTTAGAGAAGGAAGAACTTTATCAGTTGTTACCTGTAATGTAAGTAACATGGGAAGCTGAAGATGTACTATAGCTGTTTGTTAAAAGAAACATAAAACTGAAAATGAACAATCGGGTAAAACAGTGCTCCTTAGGCAGGGAAAGAGAACAAAGTGAAGTGATAGGAGTGAGGGATGTTTGCATATGTGTGTATGTGCACATATATTTGTATGTGCACACATATCTGTGTTAAGTAAAGGTATAGTTTAAATTGTGAACTATGTAATGTTTTATGCATCATGAAATTAAGCTAAATAAAAAGGATGGAACATAAAACTTAAAGGTTAATATTATCAGAAGTAAATACCTTAATGATATATATTGATAATGTGTGTAAGTAAATTATTTAAAATAACTTCTAAATGCAGTGCTATTTTCTCTTTTGTATCAGTAAAGGAACCGAAGAAGAAATTCTTTCCTTTATGAAGTAAGTCTGTTATTAGTAGTGGAACTGGTATAGGCATTCTAAACCTCTGTTTACATATGTTAAGATAGAAAAAATTATTTAACACTGATATTTTTAGAAACCAGGCTTCTCACCATGGCAGAAGGAACAGGCACAGTAAGAAACAACTTCACAGTGTTGGGTTTGAAACCAAGTGTACCATGTACCTAAGAATATGTTTAAAACCAACACCTTTCATTAGGAAGACTCCCAAGTGCAACCTCAGTGCCTGGATACTGATCCCTATACGCTCATCAGGCTTGCCAACATGAGGGAGGGCTCGGCTCTCCTGCACGTATGCCACAATAGACTCCCTAGTCTATCTTGAAGCACACTCCAAGAGTGTGGCACCTCTTAACAAAAGAATCAATCAATATATATGTCTAGAAAGGTAGACTTTAAGACTGAGCTACAATGTCACAATTGCATGAAAATATTACCAGCTTTTAATGTCACCAGTGACTGCTCATGAATGCAGTAGGGTTGTAAGACTATTTGAGTCAAGAGACAGACCGGGCTCACATCTTATGACCATATGAAATATATTTTATGATTCTCTTTTTCTCTCTCCCCCTTATAATTTTTTTTAAAAAAAATTATACCAGATTATGTAAGACATTTTCACACAAGGATATAATGCATTCTGAGCATATTTCCCTTACATATCTCCTTTGTTTTAATAATTTTTATGAGGGCATGATTCACCTACCACAATTTTCTCCATTTCAAAGTGTACAATCCATCAGTTTTACGTATATTCCCAAGACTTATACAGCCAAAACTGTTCATTTCCAGCCATTTTCTCTTACATCGCTCTTAACTTACAAGTTCCTTTTCCATCTCTCTTCTTGTCTTTGCAATTAATTTTTGAAGACAACATGGATTCATAACCCTGAAGAGTTTTTGCTAGCATGAGTATTTCTGGTTGTGTTGTGTGATTACACATTTAAGGAGTTTCTCCACTTTGACTTTCTGACAGTTCTTAGTTAGAGCTAGAGACTAGGTCAGTTTTAGGGCAGATATGTTTGAGGGGACTGTCTCAGGGGCTGCTTGGTCAGCCAAGCACAGTGCACTATTGTGGAAGCGTTTGGCTGCATGTTGGTATCATTTTGCAGGAGTCCAAATGATGCCAGCTAGCAAGGGGGCCGGTTCTTTTTCCTCCATCACTTAAAGAATCAAAGGGCTTAGTACAAAGTGAGTGCCACTGGAAAGCCTTGAAGACTTGTCAGGTAGGGAGACATCTTAAGAGCTTTGGGTTTGGACAGGCTTGAGTTTCCCTGACCTGTGACCATTTTTAGCCACTCTATTGATTCTACAGTGTTCCTGTGTCCTGTCTCCTACTTGAATTGGATTCCCCGTTTCTGTGCAGGAGCACAGAAATAGCCACTGGCTGTCTGGGGACTGTCACCCACCAGAATGGGCCTCTATTTTTGGAATTGCAATACATGAAAAGAGAAATAGGGGGAAAGGAAATGCAGGCAGAGAAGAGAGCGTGGAGACTCATCTTGTACCTCCCCCTCCCTCTTTCTCCTTCCCTCACCACCCTTCTCCTACCCACTCCCACCCCCACTCCCCGGGGCCTCACAGTCACATGCGCTGATTTCTAGATGGTAAAACAATGACTTTCCAACTTTAGCACGCCTTCTTCAATCTTCATGAAATATTTCAGTAAAGATAAAACTTCCTTCAACTATACTTGTATATAGGAAACATATTCTACATAGGAAAGTATGATTACTCTATAACTTTCTCTGATTATCACTGATGTAAAGAAGTCGACTTGAACAACAAGAAGTATGTTTTAAAGGTTTATTTAAGAAACTGTACACGTAAACTCACTGCAGTTATTTGTGGGGCAACGGGCGATGCCCAGACAGCCCAGTCTCCAGTCGAGCTGAGGTCTTGAACCCCGGTGGTAATTTCCACCTACATTGGATGGATGGCATTCTATCATGTCTCCTGGACCCCTGGCTCCTGTCAAAGTTACTGCCCCCCACAGCCCCCTCAGGAGAGGTGTGTGACTATTAGTCATGTAGGAGCAGCACCAAGCCTTCCCACATGCAAATAAGGTTTCCCCCAAACTCTCAGTCCAAGCCAATGAGAGGTACCTGCTGTCGAACCCTGATTCACCCCCAAAACTGTATATAAGTCCTATCCTGGGAATTAAAGGTGCTTGAGAACTACTCCATCATCTGGGTCTTTTGTCCCAAGAGCTGTAACACTTGGGAAGAGGTCTTCTCTCCTGAAGAGCCACCTGAGGTCCCACCGCACTCCTCAAGGGCATCGGCCCAGCCTACTCAGTTCAGAGTGGCTCAGAGTTACTGAGCGACCTGGAAGACATGGTAGAGACTTCATCTCCCTGCCTGCGCCCGCTTCCCTTCACTGGAACCCTCGCGACAGGCCTGGACAGAGATCTCCATGGAAAACCTCTGGTACCCAGGCCCACAGTTATTGTCTGTGTTGGTGGACGGCCTTCAGCCAATGGGACATCTCAGAGTGGGTTCTTAAGGTTGGACATGAGAGTAGCAGCCTTTGAAAGTTTCTGGGATGCCTTTTAAGACAAGAAATTCCAGTTTAGGTAGTCGGTCATTTAAAACCTTTATTTATTTATTTATTTATTTATTTATTTATTTATTTATTTATTTGATGTGTCTCTGTTTATATGTGGGGATGCACATGTGTAAATACCAGTGCCCACCACAGCACACACATGGAGGTCAGAGGACAACTTTCAGCGGCCCGTTCTCTCATTTCATCACATGGGTCCGGGAGATTGGATTAAGGTCCTCACTGTAAGAAGATAAGGCTTGGCAGCAAGCACCATTATGTTCTCGTTGGCTTTGATTTTCTGAATTTAAACTGGATCAGCAGCTTTCCTAAGAAAAGTGGCCCTTGAAGACTGCTAGCTGGATGGAAGAGGTTCATGTTACTCCCGAATTCACCAGTGTTTGCCTTTGCTGCATGTCAACAGAGGATAAACGTGTACTTTGATCCCTCCATTCCACATTCAACAATAGACTATTACAGCTCCCTTCTCTCTCCTGTCTGAGTACTCTTGATAGGATCTTAAAATGAGATAACTAAAATGACAAACGCGGCTCACTTCTAACCTACCTCATATACACTGAAGTCCTAGAGTAATGCTGTCAAGCTAATGATTAAAGTTGTGTATGCTTTTCTTGTCTAGGGTTTTTGGTTTTGTCATTTTGTTCTGGGGTAAATTGTGGGTGAGAGCCTTACAAAAGCAGCCATGAAGGAGATGAGGTAGCAACGGATTGGGAGATTTGAATGTGGGCTACACAGTTGCCATTGGGTGAAAACTGCATTCTCAAATATGAGACGGGACTGTGACTGTGCAGGAGAGAATCCTCTCTCTTTGTGGTTTGGGTCAGGCTCTCAGAATCACAGTTAAAGTCTGAAGGGAGATAGGAAATGGAAGCCTGGAAAGCAAGAAGGGGGAAATGAAAGGAGAGAGAGAAGGGGGAGAAAATAAAGGAGAAGTGGGGAGAGAGGGAGGAAACAATGAGGCAGGTCTTAACTGTTGAGGAATCTATCTTAGTAAAGTCATAACAGATTTAGATCTACATATGTATTTGCTCAACCTTGTAGAGTTTGAATCCCTTAACATAAGAGGTGGAATGATTATGTCTTCAAGCTGTGATATGGAGGATAACTATTAAAATCAAGGAATATGATTACCAGTACAAAAATTTAGGAGGGAAAGGCTTTATGTATTGCATACCCAACCTTGCAGGAACAAAGCTCTTAACCTCTTCTTTTGTACCTCACTTTTAAAAATGTGTTATCATTCTGTCATGAAAAAGACATATTTACACTGAAGGCCAGAAACCTTTGTACATCTGTGGCTCATCACTATGGTAAAGGAAGAAATGCAGACAACATCTGATGCAGTTGGATTTAGGTTCAGCAACTCACAGAGACTTTGGGAGGGAGACTAATATGAACACATTCTGAGTACTACTTCAGTTCAGGATTCTACCAAGGTTCACATGGACTGGCTGCAAAAATAACCCTGACAGGCAGAATGCCCTTTTCTAGTATGGTAGCAACAGAAACCAACTTCTTACATTTTCACAGCCAAGCCAGTTTTCATCACGAACTCCAAACATATCTGTGCCTTTGTGAAAGGAGACAGTGTAATAACCAATTATCATCCTCCCAAAACATAGCCTGGAGCAATGAGATCTGCAAACAGCAGGAGAATATGCAGCAGTGGTGATCCCCGTTAGCAGGGATCCAAGAATATGTGCATCTGACTGTCAGGTAATGGGATTCAACTGACACAGTCTTAAACACGTTTGATGGAATTTATCAATATCTAGATGCACGAATATAAGTGATTGCCTAAGTGTTTAAAAGTTTATATACATTGTGGTCATTGGAATAACAGACAACAATATGGAAAACAACGTTTAATACCCAGCTGGCTGTCACACTCATTCGGATAAGCAATAAGCACCTGGTTATACTCCAAATGTGTTCATATAAAAATATGCCGAAGTGCTCATTAATTATATTACAGGATACTGGGTGTGATTAGCCTGGTCATATTTGTAATGTATAGGCATCATGTATACATTATAGCTATGATGTGGGAATGCCACATCATAACTACCTCTCATATCAATGAGATTAAATGATGAAGAAGGGGACTTCCAGGTTTGACTATGTTTCTGAAAATTAGAAACCTATTAGACACGTTGCTTCAGCACTTTTAAAAGGACACAGGAGAAAATATTTGTATGTAAAATATTCAGTTAATCTCTAAAGTGCTTTTTTCCAGACTGAAAAGTTAACGGTAGAAAAAATCCAAACATAGCATGGGATGTTTTTCTCCTTTCCCATCAGTGTCTGCTTGATGATGATGTTTGTCTCCACTCTTCTGTCACTGTTACCTGCGACTTCCCCTGGCTGCACTTCACACCTCTGAATGCAGCCTCATTTTATAGTTTCTGCAGGTTGGAGCCACAGAATCACCTTTCTGTCTGAGACACACACACACACACACACACACACACACACACACACACGTTCTATACCTTTCATTCTTTTCTGCTGAAAGACACTTTTATTTGGTTCAGGACACGTCTATTTTTGGAGTTGGCAAGATGCCGAAGCTGTTCTTATATACACACCTCCAGGGAGCGAATAAAGTATGTGTGTGTGTGTGTGTGTGTGTGTGTGTGTGTGTGTGTGTGTGTGTATGTTCAGGTATCCTTTTAGAATTATTTGTGAAAACTCCAGGAAATTCATGCCTTCGAAGGCTAAAAGTGAGAATTAAGGAAATGGAGGGAGCTAAAATTCTGACGCGTTATCTTCACAGTTCATTGGGTATCTAGGCTTCAAATACCTTGCTTTTTGTAACTGCCACATGAAAAAATAAAGAATGTGAGACTCACTGAAATAATAAATGCTACTGAAATTTGTTCAAGTTAAGAGAACAGATAAATATCAATTCCACTTAGCATGTTAAAGTCCATGTTCACTAGCGTAAACATGGTTACATAGTAGCTTGATCACGGATCTAGCCTGCATTTACCTGAACAATATCCTTTATAAAAATTAAACTAAAACACTTTTGCTAATGTGTATGTGTGTTTGAGTGTGGGGCCAGAAACAGGCACTGGATCCCCCAGAGCTGGAGTTCCAGGAGGTGGCGAGGTGACTTGAGCAGGTGCTGAGAATGGAACTAGGGTTCTTCACAGGGATGATAGATGCCCTGAACACTGAGCCATCCCTCCAGCTGCCTGAAAATTATAAAATTTTCTCATTAAACAGACTATATGCATATACTATTTAACTAAAATATAATACACAGTAGGCCAAAAGTGAATATAGTAGAATCATTAAATTATACAAATTCTAGACCTACATGTGCTCAGCAAATGGAGATCCTACTTTAAATGCAAAGGGAGAGAAATAAGTACAGTCAAAGATGCACTGATTTGAATACCGTTCAAGAGATGGGAGTGACTGGGTACATTTATTCATTGTACATTTTACCTGATATCCTGACTTTCGAACTTTACCAACTCTCCTTTAGATATCAATTCCATTGTATTTGCCCACATTCACAGTGTGGGCAATTTTCAATGAATAATCTTACTTCTAGATTTTTTTTCTTAAGAGAAAATAAGCTTGGACAGTGGTTGGCATCCCTGTGCAAACCTTCAAAGTGATGTTCCCACTGCTGAACATCTAGTAGACCAGTAGTCCAACTAGTTCATCAGTCACCATGGGCCGCCTTCAGCTGCTGCTTCCTTCACTTTCCAGTATATTCTGTAGGTAATGGCATATTTCTGGGTTGCGTATGCCTACATTCAAACATTGAAAGTTCTATCCCAAGGGAGAAAAGTAGTCGATAGTATTGCCCAGCTTTAAAGGTTATGAACCTAAGAAGCGTGAGACCAGCGTGGCCTCCTCCACGGTATAACTTCCTTCTACAGATGATCAACAGCTATCTAACTGAACTTAAGGCACTATATGCCTAGTACTATAAATCTAGCCCATCACCCCAAATGGTGAGGTTCCAGACCCTAGAGAAGTGCTGAGTACCGCTGCTCCCTTGAACCACTATCATCTGTAGCTGAACTGTGTCCTTGTCCTTGAAGAGTATAGCTCTTACCCATCAAAGCACTCTTTTGGCTTAAGATGGGGACTATTGTAGAAATTAATAATGCAAAATTTTCACAAGTGGCCAACCCCCGCTGATACATTCACAACACAACCCTAAGGTTCAGGCAACATTGTGGGATAGAAGATAGGGAAACTGTGTATCCTGGAGACTGGAACACTTGCTTCTCCTTAACTGTCTTCTAGATGTGTCAGGGAAGCCATACCCATGAAATCTCAACAATATAGCTGCCTAAACAAGACCTAATGGCAACATCAGTGGGGGGGTGGGGAGGGGAATTTCAGAAGCTACTCATCTCTAAATTTGGGGATTCAGGAAAGATAGTAAACAAACAAATAACTTTGTTCTTAGTGCAGACAGTCAAGCAAAGTCTGTAATATTCCCCAAGCTCTAAGCCGACTTTCATTCCATCTAGAAGTCTGAAGGAAGCTCATTTAGTCTTGTTAATTTAACCAGTATTTCATGCATACTTGTTGATACACTAGGTAAAGACTTTCCAAGGTAATTCTATGTATTTATATTTTTATTATTATAAAACTACAGTAAACAACAAGACTTTGGGGGAGATTACTACCACCTCATCAAAATCTATTCCTACTGGGCACTCAAGACCACATTATAGCTCCTTTGGCATGGAGGGTTGTCCACACTGATCCACTCTTGTTCATGGATCTAAGGCGGAAGAGATGTGTGCTAGTTATAGGCCATGAGATGCTCATCGAGGTTGTAGTGTAACACAGACATACATTAAAAAGGGACACATATATGACAAATGGCCAATCAATGTATGACATATGGATGGCCAAAGCAGATGTATAAAGAAAAATGTAGTTGTAACTTGGGGGCTCAGATCATCTGGTTTGGATCATACAACAGCAGCCAACCAAGTGCATTGCAATAAAGCCCAGTGATATACTATTTGATTATTATTAGGCTCCTACATGGTCAGTAAGATTTCTAGAGACTACTGCATGTGAAGAGACATGGGAAACTTGCACATTAAATCCTACATTCTCCAGACCGTGTGTGGAGCCAGAGCAGTTAGCATTCTGTCCCGCTGATGACCCCCCTCTCCGGGGGGCAAATGCCAGCATACCATAGCCTCCACCTCACTGAAACTCACACTCCCTTTTGAGTAACAACCAGCATTCCTCCAGTGTAGATGGCTCCTGCCCTTGAAGGAAGCAGAAGTCAATATCCTTGAAATGATAAAAACCCACTCTTGGACTATGGAAAGAGACAATTAACTGTTTCCAGACAGCTGTGACCAGTTTGTAACAATATACCAGCTTCTGATAGCGGAAGTAACTTTTCCCAGTCAGAAAGGTCCCTTTCCAGCTGCACGGTTCTGCCCCACATTATCAGGTTTGAAGGATGGCATTACTTTACCCTCTCATGGAATGCCAAGGCTCGGAAATCCCACTTGCAGTTTTTTCCTTTATAAATGCCCTTCACTTAGACCTGGGGGTTCACTCTCCTCCCTGTTTCATCAGGAAGGCTAGTGGTCCAAGCTTGAGCTTGAATAAAGACCCTGATGCCATTACATCGGGTTGTGATTCCTGGTGGTCTGTCTCTTTGGGGTTTTTACAATCTGGGCACAACACATGTAACCAAAGAATAAGATGGACATTGAATACGAAGGCTACATGATTAGGCCGGAATAGAAAGTGTCCCTTTCAAATAATGATTTACATTAGCAGACTTCCACTCTAGGAAGCAGGTTTTTCTACCCTAACTCCCAATTACTTCCATTGTTTACAATCTTGTAAGTGTGTTTTGCTCATTTGTTGTGTCTGGGTGAGCCATAGCCTTCATCTTTGAGATTCATCTTTAATCTATGCTTGTCATCTTCGTAGCATGGATCATCTCACCAACACACAATCTTAAAGCCATTGACACGATGCAGATCATAGTGAGTTCACTAAAATTCATCCTTTGCAATTTGTCATGGTGGGGTGCTCCTGTAATCCCAGGACTCGGGGGGCTGAGGCAGGAGGAGGGTTTCATGCAACCTGGCTACACGGTAAAGCTGTGTCTTGGGCAAGACAAAACAGCAGCAACAAGAAAAAGCAGCATCTGGGATTATGAAATCTGCTAACTTTCATCTCGCTGGTAAAAAACAAAGCCCCAGATTCTTCTGAAATTAAAGAGACTTGCTGTAAGTAGCGTGATGTTCTTTGAGGGTTTCTATGGCAACATCCAACTTTTCCTTAAAAATGACTGATGCAATTCTCATTAGGACAAGACAGTTCTTGGCAGCAGTTTAAGTGTAGTTGTGTGTCTTGAAATCTCTCTCAGTGGTGGATTTGTAAACTGGTCATACACCTAACCTGAATTCTTTCACCTTCTATAGTTTTTATTTATTTATTTTATGTGCATTAGGTTTTACCTGTGTATGGATGCCGCGCAAACATGCAGTATCTATAGAGACCAGAAGAGGCCATGGGATTCCTTGGAACTAGAGTTACAGAGCATTGTGAGCACCATGTCTGTGCTGGGAACTGACCTGGGATCTTCTGCAGGAGTAGCTCCTGCTCTTAACTCACACCTTTGATTTTAAGTTTCCAGTGAATCATTTAAATAAGCATTATGGGTGGCAAAACTCAGACTCAACGAGATGTATAACTCACCCAAAGGAAAGGAGCTACATTTCGAAGCAGGTTTCTCTTGTTCTAAAATCAGTTGGTTTTCTTTGTTTGTTTCTTTGTCTGATTGGTTTGGCTTGGTTTTTTGAGACGGAGTTTCTCTGTGAAATAACCATGGCTGTCCTGGAACTCAATTTGGAGATCAAGCTGATCTTGACCTCACAGGGATCTGCCTCTGCCTCCCAAGTACTGAAATTAAAAACATGTTCTACCATGCCCAGCTCTAAAATTAGTCTTAAATGTTCCCTTTTTTTGAATACATGGAGTAAGTCATGATGCTAGAGCTGAGGGGACTAAACGTTGATTCCAGGTATAATCAAAGTAGTTATGAAAGCAGAATTTAGATTTGCTGTAGACAAATTTACTGATTCTAGATTCCCTGAGAACACCTTGCATCAGATACTATAGACTTCTGATACTGTTCAGTGTATGACAGGACACAGAGAGACAGGTAATGTCGGGCAATAGAGATCACAACCAGCAAGATGGAGAAGCCAAAACTGAAGGTCTCATATTTATGAGTACAAAGCTAATTTCTTAAATTAAAAACTAATATATTTAAAGCTTCTTCCTTTCCCCATACCAAATCGACTTTTAAAATCTCTGCCTTAATACTGCAAGAGAAGAGAAGAGAAATTCATACCATGATCTAACAGCTATAAGATACCTTCAAACAAGGCACTGACAGTATTTCACAATAATCCCAGTGAGGATCAGGATGATTTGAAGACAGACATAAAACCAGCTGCCAGTTGCAGTGCTCACACCCAAAGCTTTGGATTGACATACAATTGTTAGAATTAAAAGTTCTAAATTTGGAGTTGGTGGGATGACATTCTGCATTTACAGGAGAAGTGTCCCTGTGCCCAGCAGAGTGGCAGCTGGGCTGGCAACCAGTTGCTGAGACAGGCTTATAAATCACGTGGGAACTCAGAGAGGACAGAAGCAGGAAGGACTATCACCACACATGATGGTAGGGACTCTATTAGGAAGGTCATGGCGACCTCTGTTACTACTGTTTAGTTTAAGGTGAGCAAGGGTGACACAACCATTTGTCTAGAAACCCCTTTCCTTCCTAGATTCTCAACATCATATTGTATCTTGCCAATAACAGTCTACAGAAAGAATCATCCTAAAAAGCCCAGTGGTGATTTCATTGACAATTACAACCCTGCTCAGTCACCCTGGATGCAAAGAGACCATGGGAAAGTGGCTAGGTGGTGATCAATAGCAATATTCATTCCTTCTTAGTACCCATACACACAAACACCACTCATTCACACACACACACACACACACACACACACACACACTACACATACTCACATACATGCACACACATATACCACACAGATAAAGTACCCACGCCCACACAGTACACATACAAGCCCATATTTATTCACACATACACACAAGACACATACCTGACATACAGTCATACACACAAACCACATGCACACACACATACACACCCACACTCCCACACATACACATACTACCTAAGTCCCTCAACCCCCTCTTGGCATGGCCACAGGTACCTCTAGAAAACAATCATGACCTACACATTTCTATATGCTTAATCTCTTGTTTAAAAGACAGGTGGGAAAGGCTTGGTGAGTCACAGATGAAAGCAGGTTTTGAAAGTTAGCCTGACAGAGAAATTCCCTGTAAAAAAAAAAAAAAAAAAAAAAAGATGAAAGATCCTGTTTTAAGAGATCCTTTTCATTCTTAGCCTGAGACAGCTTGCCTTTCATGTTTCTCCGAGGTCATTCCATGCTAGGACAACAACCTCCAGAGGCATTTATTTCTCACTATAGAACGGTAAGGGAAAGGGGGCTGCAGAGGAATTTGGTGAGGATATAAAACAACCTGGTGATAAACAAGATGCTCTGAACCAGAGCCGGCTTGATGACTCATTTCGTAAGTGAGCAGTCCCTCTCAGAGGAAACTTATTCTATCTTCCCAGTTATTTTCTCTTTTGCCAACTGACCTGCCTTTCAAAACCATCCAGCTACTCTGCAGAGAGATCCATCCTATGACCCCCATCTATTGTCTTTATTCCTTTTCCCTTTCATGGCTTGCAGCTCTCCACTTTAAAGGCTTGGCCTCTGGACAGAGGCTTAGGCTGCAGGGAAGGTGGGGTCAACAAAAATCCCAGGAAAACAGAGAATCAAGTGATTGTCCTTTGGATTCCCAAGAAGAAAAGAAAAGATGCAGGAGAACCCAGAGCATAAATGACAGCACATACAGCATTTTCTCCATGGGAAGAAAATAAAGGATGCTCAGAGATGCACATGGGAAGATGAGGCTGGTCAGCGTTGCGCATGCCCTTTCCCATCGAACGCTGTGGTAGGGGTGGAGAAGGGTCGAGTACTAGAACACATAAATACATTGAGTTAAGGGAACCTGTGGCAGTTACTCCACTGACTCTCCCTGGTAATATCCGGGGCGGGGACCACCTCTGGAATGCTCGATATCCAAAACCAGGTACAGGAAAAGGGGTGGGTCAAGGGGGATGCAGATCGTGCCCTGGGGTTGCACCTGCACCTCCACTGGGTGACAGGAAAGACAAGGGGACCTGAGGCAAAAGCAAGGAGAAGGGCAAAGCTCTGAGGGTGTGAGCTGTTCCAGAGACTTCTGGCTAGAAAAAGAAGCCAGGTGCCTGGAGATGTTCCCGAGCTTCAACTGCAGATGTCTAGGGGGAAAAAAACCTGATATCTTAGGATCATATTTGCCAAACTTCACTTCACTGATGGTTCTAAGAACTTGGCCAACCAATATGCATATTTTAGAAATATTTTTAACTTAAGGACTAAAGCAGAAATGAAAAAGGGGAAGAAAATTCACATTAAATTTTTCTAAGTGGATTGAGAGCGAGAATCCTCTGAACGACTTCAGTCATTCAATTACGCAGAAAGTACCCTCTCCTCTCCCATGTTAGAAGACTCACTCTGAGATTCTTATTTTATTGTAAAAAATCTGAACAGTAAGACTCATCTCCAGACTCCTGAAGCAATGTGTCCAATCATACTTCCCAGAGAGAAGAGATGAATTGCCAAGGGGCCCCAGGTTAACTGCTAGGACGGATAACTGGAAAAGGCTCGCTGAAATTAATCCTTGTGGTTTTTATGTAAGTTTCATAGCCACAGCTTGATCGCGTTGCAACAGGAATAGTTTGGTTGTTAATGTGATATGCATTCTAAGTGTTTTCTTTGGGCATCTTAGTTTCCACAAAGCAACTGGCGACTCTCTGTCAACGAACAGAGGTGAGCCAGAGCAAAGCTGAGTCCTTGGACACTGTACCAAAAGGGATTACTTCAGCAGCATCTTCTATAGCATGCCGTGTACTCTATTAAGGCATGTTCATCCCTAAACGCTATCATGTATGTATAAGTCAGTGGGCATAACAGCTATGTGTGCCTGTGGGAACCAGCACTGTGTTAGCCTCCTCTGGCTTCCGTTTTACCCGGTTGCTGACTCATTCGCTTCTGTCTTTCTAGCTCTGTGTTCTGGGAGTCCAACACTGGGGAACTGTGGCAAGTGGCTTCCTTGACCTCTGATCTATAACTGGGTTCAGACAAAGGAAAGGACCAGTCAGAGATTCAAGTACATTGAAGGATCCAGAGAACCACGCAGAAGGAAACTGGACCTCCCTCTACCTCTCCACCCTGTCAGGGATTCCGACTGTCTGGTTCTTGGGAGTGCTCTCCAGCTGGCCGCTCTCTCAGATTCCTGTTCCTGGGAAGCTGCAAAGCTCTTGTGCTTTGGCACCTGTCTTGGCTCAAAAGGAGACACAAAGTCACTGAGTGCTCAAAGTCAGAAACAACTGACGATTCTTAAGATTGTGTATGGTTTTTAGTCACTAAGAGGAGGTGAGACAAACACACCAGAAAATGTTTCTTTTATTCTCATTTGTTTGGTGAGCCACTTTTTAAATAAAGGAAAACCTGTAATTCATTTTTCAGATGCAATGAAATGTTCAGTGGTTTGAATTAATAAAGTCCCTCACCAGTGTAGGTACATTTCTATTGTTAGAGCTAACTTTAGATTTTTGTAATGTATCTACTATGCATATACATGTAATATACACAAATCATATACATGTATCAAGTGACCCATGGATATCTGCTTACCTGCACTTTCTGGTATACCTGCATGTGTAGGTTTGGATTCAGATGGCCACAGTGGGATCTAGACCACATTGAAGGAAGTCCCCTACTTGCTACACTTGCTGTTCAGCAAAAGGTGTTCAAGAGCTTTGTAACAAGTAAATAAGATTTCCAAGTTGCCCATTAAAATTTTAAGTATAGCCAAACCAAGTCCTAGTATGTATTTTCTTGGGGGAAAAAAAGAAAAAAAAAGTTGAATAAAGTCAGCATGCATATTTTTATGTAGAAAACTCCAACTTCCCTTCAGCTTTGTTTATAGGACACTTATGAGAAATACAAGGTCTCCCCATATATTTAGAGCTAAGTAGCACTCATGTTTGCTTTCTGTCTTCAGCCAGTCCTCTTTTTAACACTATGTCTTCATGCAGCAATATATTTAAGTTGTGTACTGGCATGCAGGAGACACAGCAGTAGGCACTCAATGATTTATGAAGCTCTCTGCTCCAATAACACGATGGTGTTGTACGCGTGCAATGGCTTTCATGGACTTTGGAATGCAAACACGATAGGAATGCCTACTGCATTCAGTGTGTGTTGTCAGTCTCTTAAAATACAATTTCTTAGCATGGTGGCTTTTCTCCTTTTGAAGAGGAAAACATATTCCTGTTCTATCAGAACCCATCCCACATCACAAAGAGGACACAAAAGCAGCTGTATTTTTAGAGAGTGACAGACAAAAGGATTTTACGGCTATCTCTTCCAATGCTTGATATCTATTAAATATTTTTAGAATTCATCTATCTCTCAGGGGATCCAGCCCTTGCACAACTCCCATCACCCCATTATAGAGGGGGCGTAAGAATACCTTTCGACTCTCTGTGTGGTTGTGTCTTTCTAAGGCTAAAATATTGGCCTTCTTGAAACATTTGCCAGAAAAATTTTCAGTCTTTTCATGTTTGTCATTAGCAAAGGAGCCCTGGAACAACTCAAACAAAGACTAACTCCTCATCTCTATACAGACAGCATTCACAGTCAGCCAGGAAATGAGGATGAAGGCAGGAGCACAGGGTGTGGTAGAGGGATGACACTTGGAAGGACAGACACATGGACAGGACACTGGACTAGGCAAAAGTCCAAACCCGCCCTATTTCCTGGAAACCCAGGGCATTGCACATGGCGAAGCTTGGTTCACCTTAGCTTCACCTCAGGCAGAGCTTATTTTTCTACAGACAGCATCTGAATACTTCTAACAGGCTGACCGTCAACCTACATGCTAAAGCAAGTGTGCAGGCACACAAGAAAATCCTGAACGACAGTAACAATGAAGTAGACACTTAGAGTCAGGGTCATCTGTTGCTGATGTAAGCAGGCTTCCGCCTCTTGACGCCTGATGGTTATATATCTATCTACCTTACAGCTCAGGCGGTGACAGAAAGTCTGTTAAACCTCTCAACAGCCACAGAGGTGTTCAGCATCAGCTCTGCATTGAGACCTAAGCCTTGGTGAGTTTAAGAAGCTTGCCAAAGTCAGACTACACTGCTCAATGAGGATGTAAGCCTGAATCTAAGGCCATTGGGTTCCCTGACGTGCGCAGATCATTGTGGTGTATGGTCATCTTTGAAATGATTTATTTTTGTTATTTAGCTTGTGTTTATGTGTATGGGCATATACACATATGCATGGGTACCTGTGGAAGTCAGGGCATTATATTGCCTAGAAGTAGAACTGTGGAATTACAAGCAGCTATAAACCACCTCTGTGGGTGCTGGAACCAAACACAGGACTTTTGCAAGAGCAGTGTACAGTCCTTACTAGCCATCTCTCTGACCCTGGCCTCTGCATTTGAGACCCAGGATGCTCTTCACTCCCTTTGTCTCCTTTTAGATGCATGACTCTCTAGGAACTGTATTTGAGCTATGGACTAGGACACCTCGGCATACTGATGCCTTGGACAACAGCCATATATTAAAATAGCCATGCATCTTCTCATGGGTACGGATGGCTGAGGCCCCAAGCACAGAAGCTGGAGGCAAGCTTCTCCTCAGTTTCTAAATGGCCACCATCTCAGTGTATTCTGTTCTGGAGTCACCTCCTCTCCTCCAAAGTGCTGGCACAGCCTTATAATCTCAGGCAAGTTACCTTCTTAACTGCCCAGCATTTAAGCTTATTCCCACTGTGTGGTAATTCTTCAACAAATGGGTTTTGGAGATACACTTCTGCCCATGAGTGGCTTCAAAGCTACTAAAAGCCTTTTTTTGTATTCCCTGAGCTTCAGTTTTCTCTATTCTACAAGGATGTCTGCCACAATAGCTGTCCAGCAGGCCTGAGGTCTGGCACCATGCTACTGACCTGCATTTGTTGCCATGCACCGGATAACAATCCTATTCTGATGCACTGCTAAGATGCAGTTTTCCAAAACCAAACTTGCCACCATCATGGATGAAGATGTTTTGTGTTCTCCACCTTCCCTTCAATAAATACCTTGAATTTTGAGTGAGACAGAAGTAACACTCTACTATTGTTCTCTACATTCTGTATATCAATGAACAAGTCTTACTGCTATTTATTGAGAATTGGCATCTACTCTATTCCTTTCATGGATTCCATCTGAAACCTGAGTCAAGGTCCGAAGAACCTCACCCCTAGAAAAATATGGCGATCCTCCAAATAGTGTCTATATACTTGGGTGTGGTGGGCTGAGTGTGATCTGGAGAGGAGTATAAAGGAATTAGGCTGATTCTCCATCATAGGTGTTCATGAAGGGAGCTGTGTGGCAGGGCGTGTGGATAGAGTCTAGGGTCCCAGAAAAGATTAGATGATGCTCTCAGGCTCCTGATGAGATAATGTGGAATGGATTCAGCTTCCTGAGAGTCTAAACAGAGAACACAGCTGAGCTTATAGAGACTCTCAAGCCTTGACAAGTGAGAGATCATAAGCAATCTTGTTTAAGAGTGTAGGCTCATGAGACTCTGAAACACAGTAAAAGGAAGTTAACATTCTCTGATTGTCCCTATACAGCATCTATAAGTTCCAGATCAATATTCTTGCTCAGGAAGTTCATTGGAAATTTACTAAAAACATGTCCTGGTATTCTGATTTAGTCTCAATTATCAATGTAATTGGATTTGGAATAGCAGCTCCAGACATGTCTCTGGGAGGACAGGGTATGTGTGGTGCTTTGAATGAGAATGGTGCTCATAGGCTTATAGTTTGGAATGTTTGTTTCCCAGTTATTGAACTGTTCAGAAAGGATTAGGAGGTGTGGGCTTGTTGGAGAAGATAGGCCCCTGGGGATGTGCATACCAGTCTTGCTTTCTTCCTGAGACTTATGAATCAGGTTGTAAGCCCTGACTTAGTGCTTCAGCACCATGCCTGCCTGCCTTACTGCCACCATGCTCACCAGTGAGCTGTAAGCAAGCCCCCAATTTAGTATTTTCCCTTCTAAGTTACCTTGGCCATGGTGTCTCTTTGCAGCAACAGAGCAGTAACTATGACGGTCTGTGAGGACATTCTAGGGAAGGTTGACTGATGGGGGAAAGCCTTACCAAGAGTGGGCACTACCCTGTGCAGCAGCCTAGATACAAGGAGGCTGAAAACAAGGCGGGGTTGCTGCTTGCCTTCTTGCCTTGCATCTTGAATTACTGATCCCAGTATTGCTGCTTTTGCTGTCACCTTTGTTGCCATCAGAACTTAGTGTCTTCAGCCTTTCCATGGGGACTGAAGAGCAGTAGATCTCCAGAAATCTACCAGAACTTCCATGGTACAATTGGACCACCAAGGTATCTGGCTAGACTGAACAGCTACTGAATTTTCAGCTTCTCTACAGAGCTTTGTTTTTTAGACTATCCAATCTCCCTCCCTCCTTCCCTCCCCCCCCTCCACACACACACACACACACACACACACACACACACACACACACACTTATTGGTTCTGTTCCTGTATAGAATTCTACTTAATAGTCTCCACTTTTACCAATTTCACTGTACACAGCCATGTTGCTAAGGTCCTATGACTGGGTACTATATGTGCCTGACCCCCAACACATCCAAATGTACATATATATGTATACTTCTTAGAGGAAAAAAAAGTAAAAAGCAGATACCCAAATACCATTGGGAGAGAGCTGGTCTCCCAGGAGTGCTGACACACCTGTGAGCACAGGTAAGACCACCATTTCTGTTCAAATTCCTGGCCCAAGAGGGGACATGCCCAGAGCCATCAGGATACAGAAACCAAGAAACAGCTGGGGACAGAATCTTTCCAGTTTCTGTCTGCACCTCAGAGCTGACTCTGTCCCATAGCTCTCCATATCCAAATTCCTCCAGGAGAGAACTGGTCTCCCAGGAGTACTGACAGACAGCCTTGCAGGAGGGACAAGCCACAGTCAGAGAGAGCAAGACCAGCTAACACCAGAGATAACCAGATGACAAGAGGCAAGGGCAAGAGCATAAGCAACAGAAACCAAGGAACTTGGCATCTTCAGAATCCAATTCTCACACTACAGCGAACCCTGGATACCCCAACATACCAGAAAAGGTTCTGATTTAAAATCACATCTCATGATGATGATAGAGATCTATTAGAAGGACATAAATAATTTTCTTAAAGAAATACAGGAGAACACAGGTAAACAGGTAGAAGCCTTTAAAGAGGTAACACACACACACACACACACACACACACACACACAATCCCTTAAAGAATTATAGGAAAACACAACCAAACAGGTGAAGGAATTTATCAAAACCATTCAGGAGCTAAAAATGGGAATAGAAACAATAAAGACATCAGAAAGGGAGACAATCCTGGAGAGAGAAAACCTAGGAAAGAGATCAGGAGTCATAGATGCCATAGATGCAAGCATCACCAACAGAATACAAGAGACAGAAGAGAGAATCTCAGGTGCAGAAAATACCATAGAAGACATTGATACAACAGTCAAAGAAAATGCAAAATGCAAAAAGGTCCTAACCCAAAACATCCAGGAAATACATGACAGAATGAAAAAACCAAACCTAAGGATAATAGGTATAGAAGAGAGCAAAGATTCCCAACTTAAAGGGCCAGTAAATATCATCAATGAAATTATAGAAGAAAACTTCCCTAACCTAAAGAAAGAGATGACCATGAACATACAAGAAGCCTACAGAACTCCAAATAGATTGGACCAGGAAAGAAATTCCTCCCATCATATAAGAGTCAAAACACCAAATGCACAAAGCAAAGAAAGAATATTAAAAGCAGTAAGGGAAAAGGCCAAGTAACATATAAAGGCAGACCTATCAGAATTACCACAAACCACGCACCAGAGACTATGAAAGATAGAAGATCCTGAGCAGATGTTATATAGACCCTAGGATAACACAAATGACAGCCAAGGCTACTACATCCACAATTACCATAGTTGGAGAAACCAAGGTATTGCATGACAAAAACAAATTTACACAATATTTTTCCAAAAATCCAGCACTACAAAGGATAATAGATGGGAAGTGCCAACACAAGGAGAGAAACTACACCCTAGAAAAAAATCAAGAAAGTAATCTTCTTTCAACAAACTCAAAAGAAGATAGCCACACAATCATAAAAATAACATCAAAAATAATAGGAAGCAGCGATCACTATCCCTTAATATCTTTTCACATCAATGGACTCAATTCCCTAATAAAGAGACTTAGACTAACAGACTGAATATGTAAACAGGACCCAGCACCTCAGTGTCAAAGACAGACACTACCTCAGAGTAAAGGGCTGGAAAATAATTTTCAAGCAAATTGTCCCAAGAACCAAGCTGGAGTAGCCATTCTAACATTAAGTAAAATCAACTTTCAACCAAAAGTTATGTACAAGGATAAGGACGGACATTTCATATTCATCAAAAGAAAAAAAAATCTACCAAGAACTCTCAGTTCTGAACATCTATGCTCCAAATGCAAGGGGAACCACATTCATAAAAGAAACTTTGCTAAAGCACACATTGCATCTCACACAATAATAGTGGGAGACTTCAACATCCCACTCTCAGCAATGGAGACAGATCATGGAAACAGAAACTAAACAGGGACACAGTGAAACTAACAAGTTATGAATCAAATGGTTTTAACAGATAGAACATTTCATCCTAAAACAAAAGAATACACCTTCTTTTCAGCACCTCATGGAACCTTCTCCAAAACTGATCATATAATCGGTCACAAAAAAGGCCTCAACAGATACAAGAAGATTGAAATAATCCCATGCATCCTATCAGATCACCACAGACTAAGGACTTCAATAGCACAAAAACAACAGAAAGCCTACATATACATGGAAGCTGAACAACATCCTACTAAATGATAACTTGGTCAAAGAAGAAATAAAGAAAGAAATTAAAGACTTTATAATTTAATTAAAATAAAGACACAACATACGCAAACTTATAGAACACAATGAAAGCATTCCTAAGAGTAAAACACATAGTTCTGAGTGCCCCCAAAAGAAACTGGAGAGAGCATACACTAGCAGCTTGACAGCACAACTAAAAGCTCTAGAACAAAAGGAAGCAAATTCACCCAAGAGGAGTAGAAGGTACGAAATAATCAAACTCAGGGCTGAAATCAACCAAGTAGAAACAAAAAGAACTATACAAAGAATCAACCAAACCAGGAGCTGGTTCTTTGAGAAAATCAACAAGATAGATAGACCCTTAGCCAGAATAACCAAAGGGCACAGAGACAGCATTCAAATTAATAGAATCAGAAACAAAAAGGGAGACATAACATCAGAAACTGAGGGAATTCAAAAAATAATGAGATCCTACTGCAAAAGCCTGTACTCTACAAAACTGGAAAATCTGGGTGAAATGGACAGTTTTCTAGAAAGATGTCAGGTACCAAAGTTAAATCAGGATCAGATAAACCATCTAAACAGTCCTATAATCCCTAAAGACATAAAAAACAGTCATTAAAAGTCTCCCGACCAAAAAAAGCCCAGGAGCACATAGGTTTACTGCAGAATTCTATCAGACCTTCAAAGATGATCTAATAACAATACTCTTCCAACTATTCCACAAAACAGAAACAGAAAGAACACTGCCCAGTTCATTCTAAGAAGCCACAGTTATACTGCATGTTCTCCCGTGGAGATGGAATGGTTTCTGTCTAATCAGGAACTTGTCACGATTTCCTTTCATAGAGGACTTCATACGAGTTTTTTTTTTTTTTTCCTACTCTTATCATGTTTAATATTCCAAATAGATTTAAAAGTAATATTACCTTTAGCTTCAGAAGATATCATGTATATTTAAGAGGCATTTAACTATTATAAATTGTTTTGATGACAAAAAATGTCAATACTGAGTTGTATATTTTAAAATAAATTGTATTAGTTAAATAAAGAGTAAAAAGCTTTGGAAAACATGACCAGTCTCCCAAATATCTATAAAAAACAAATGTTGCCTATCAGAAAAGGTATTTCAACTTCATTTTTTCTGCAACTTGTAAAAAGAAATATCAAAACTGTAGTATTTTAATAAAACATTCATATATTATATCTAACACGATTAGTACCCCCTATACTGACTTCTACCGCTCCATGTAAATATTCTTCTCCCTCCAATCATTTTATATAAAATTCCTGAAATCGATATAAATGTTTAAGCAGTGTTGACTTTAGCCTCACTTGAGAAAGTAATTGCACTCTCTCCCCACCCCAGCAGTGGAAAACTCTCACTGTAGGCACTAAGGACAGCCCAGTGTCATGTGTTTCTCTGCTGAAAATGACTCTTTAAAACACCTATTCACCCATTACTCTGACTCAGGAGCTAGATTTCTTCTAAGGCTCAGTACTGAGAACCTTCAACAGATGCCATGGCGTTCAGCAGAACGTTGAATTAGTAAAATATTAAAATGTACATACTGGAGTATTATATAACTGTAAAAACTGCAGAAGATCTTGATATGAATGGATATTGCTCAAAATTCACCTCCATTTCCTATTTTTAAAAACTAGAGGGATGTTTTAAACCAGAACACTGACTATATTTGCTCAAGGAAATACAAGTAATAATGAAGATTACTTGCTTTATGCAAACACAAACAAGAAGGATAAATCAGAAACAAGGGTTTTATCAGTCACTAGTTGGGCGTCAGTGGGGCAAAGTGCTACCAGAAAGGGGAAAGGGAGAGGCTGCTTCCTAGAGTCAACTGGTGTTTCACATGAAGGAGCTAAAAGACAAGCCAATGAGAAAATCTTTCAGTGTTGGACTTCTGTTTGCAAAAGGAAACGAGTGAATTTAGTTGTAACTTGAATGGATGAAGGGAGGACACGAGGAGTCCTCATATTATCTATTCAGTGTTGAGTGACAGCCAGTTCCTATGAAATGATACCCACTTCTAAGTTGGGGGAATTCGCGGTCCTAAGTGACTTAAGGCTCTCTCTTTGTTTCCCTCACCCTCCATCGTTTAGGTAAGATTTGGAATCACTACAGACTATCTCCTCTTGACTGTTACTACGGTTGTGTCTTTAAATTCCTGCTGTAGGGATGGAGATTTACTCTTGGTCCCATCCTCTTGTGTGCCCTTCAGTACTTGGCTGGTCTGCCAATGTCACGTTTATTTTAACCTGGCGATCTACAGCTAGAAACAAAACAACTCACTGCACACACGTATGAGTGAATATGTACATTTGTAAGTAAATCTTGATATATATATATATATATAGAATGTTATATATAATATATAATTATTAATAAAATAATTACAGTAATTAAATAATACAATATATGCATATATTTTTTTATGACATCCACAGACTTCTCACAGAAGAGAGAAAACAAGACAATAGTAGAATATTCCCAAAGCAGCCATCACTAACAGCAATGCCTCACTGTCTTTAAACAGAGGAGTACTGCACACAGGCACTAACACCCACTGAGCTTTGTCAGGACAAGGAAAGGCAATGCTGACACATCTACAAAGATGGCAGTCGGGTGTCTTCTCAGGCTGCTGTTTTCTCTCAGATTCCCAATATTGCCATGGGGATTTCAGCTGTTGGTTTTGTTTAGGGCTTCCAAGCTCTTCTCGATACCCAGCTATTCCACTGCTTACCAGAGCAGAGTACACTTTTCTGTTAATTTCTAAGTATTTAGAACTAGGTCTCCAAATCTAAGAGGTTTTGCATTAAGAAAAGATAAGAAAATCATGTGATGACTTCTTCAGACAAATATAATAGGGTGTTATTTTCCTAACTAGGCTTTGTGAAGTCAGTGTTGTCTATTTTGAAAATTTATATTATTGTTGTTGTTGCTGCTGTTGTTGTTATTGTTATTGTTGTTGTTGCTGCTGCTGTTCTTGCTACAGTTTTGTAGTTGGTTTTGTTGTTATCTCCTAATTTGCCTTGTCATTGCATTTGATTGACACATCAGTACTATTTTGGTGCACTTTCAATTATTATTATTTTTCCTTAGCTTAGCCAGGTTGTTAGCTCCTTGTATTTTGAAACCCAAAAGAGCATATTATATTTTACATGTGCATTTATTTCTCTGCCTTTATATACCAGTATCACATGCTTTTTTGCTTTGATATTTTATAATGAAATATATTGTTACAAGATAAATTTAAATCCCAAAGAACCAAATCTTCTAAGGCATTGCTAAATGGTGTATTTCTATTATTCTTCAATATGGGTTTTAAAAAACTTAGTTAAATATCCTTGCTTGATATACAAAATAAATAAATCTTCTTAAGGTCTAGTGTTACACAGTGACAGGAGGAGAAAGGTATTCTCAGGCATGCTCTTCTAATGAGACCTGTTCTGGATGACTGGGAAATCCGTAAGTTCTTCAGAGGTGCTCCTGGCCTCAGATGTCCTGGTGCTATGGTTTATGATGACTGCGAGCTGAAGGAGGCTTCGGACTCAGAAGCGATATTGCCCCTCCCTGGGAAGGGCAGGACACTAATGGTTCTGGATTGGCTGGTGCTGACCCCAGAGGGAAATTTTCCATAAAAGTAATTACTTCCCTATCTCTAAGTCTCTGTTCAATGTTCAGATGGGAATGGTTTCATTAAATGTTATTCTTTCCACACCATAAATTAATCCCCGTACTGTATATCCCCTGTGAATCTAAAAAGAACTTGTGAAGATTAATCATTTAATTTGTGTAAACTGGTGAGATTGTTTTCTCTCACTCTCTGAGAAGCCAGGCATATGGCCGGCTGCACACAATAGATGCATTTTCACAAATTAATTTACTGGACAGCTACTCTGTGTCTGGGAGGATGTCTCGCCGTGTAGGGAAAGAGAGTAATTATATAAAGCAGGGCTTTTTTTGTTGTTTTTTTTTTTAACTCTAAGAAACAAAATTCAGGAAATGTAGATTTAAATAGATCATGATCCAAAATACCTACAAGTCTAGGAGGAAAACAAACAAAGCAGACAAGAATCAGCTGTGTGGGGGAACTCCAGTAAAAGGATGTTGCTGCTGCCTCCATCAGAAAGGGCAAAGGGGCCAGATGTGGTCCTTCACTCAGATGAAGCTGCGGCCAGTCATTATTTCATGTATATTCAGCTAGATTTTAAATGTGGGCACTCAGTTAAAGTTTAAAAGTTATTTTTAAAACTATCTGTGGGCCAACTGAAACACATCTATAGGCCACCTTCCGCTGGTAAACTGCAACTTCTGACTGGAAATGGGAAAACCACCTAGATTTACTCCAGCACGAAGTCATATATCACAAGTGACAGGTGCATGAAGGGAAGTGAACCCCAGACATGGGTACAAGAAGTGTTCAGATGGAGAAGATCTGAACTGTAGCTTAAGGAAAATATCAAATCATTCAGTATAGGAGATGTCAAGAGAAAAAAAAAAGAAAAGGAAAGGAAGGGAGGGAGGGAGGGAGGAAGAAAGGAAGGAAGGAAGGAAGGAAGGAAGGAAGGAAAGGAAGGAGGAAAAGTGTTGACATGCCATGGCTCATTGGGCTGTTGCATGGAAATATTCTAAATAAGAGATTCAACATTAATGGAAAAATCTGGAAGGCATTGCAAACACTGATGAAAACAATGAACTATTTTCAAATGGATTGCACTGTGAACTACAACCACAGCCATGCCCTCGTGTTCTCTATCAATAGATGATTATGAAGATGGAACCCCACCCTGCTGCCTCCCACTCCTAAGATACAGAAGCTAGTTATTACTAATGTGTTATAGGATCAAGAGGGTCTGTAGATTTAGCCATGTTCCTAATATTTGGTTTTTGGATATTGTGAAATGTTTGTCGGGCTGATGGCTGTGTGGAGGTGACATTTTAAGGATTAAGTTGCCTTTGCAAACCCCCTTCTCCTGGAAGTACCTTGCCCATGCTAGACATCTTCTGATAAAAAAGGAGGCAGGTGTGTGTGTGTGCATGTGTGTGTGTGTGTGTGTGTGTGTGTGTGTGTGTGTGTGTGTGTGTATACACCACCTGTCCACAGCCACTGCTACCAGAAGCCAAGGAGTCATCAGCCACCTCTGTTCTTTGCAGCAGTGCAAGGTCAGGATACATCCTTCAAACCCACTTTTTATTTCCTGATCAATGGAGATGCAGCCACCATGCAGGAAAATACTTGTGGCCCTCCGCTAAGAAAGAAAAGTCAAAAGTGGAAGCAGAAAATGTCTTTGTGGGGAGAAAGAGACTGGAGCAACACTGGTTGGAGGATTTGGAGATTGATGAAGAAAGAGTCAGCTCACGGGGAAACAACGGATGTCAGGAAGCCTGAGATAAAAGAATTCAAAATTTTCATTTTAATACTTAAGGCTTGTATGGAATTGATCAGTATCTCCCACATGATGAGACCATAAAAGGAGAATGTGATTCACTATGCCTGCTCTGTCCTTTCCATTTTGATGTTAGTCTGTTTCCCCCTGAGTAAGTGATCCTACTGGGTGCCTTCCCTAAGTGGTTCTACTGAGTGCCTCCCCTCAGTAAGTGATCCTACTGAGTGAGTACCTCCCCAATTCTGCCACTTCTTGTGGAATGTAACTTTCTTGTCACCTTTTATAAAATACAAAGTGCTCTTCTGTTGTGTGGGGGGAATCAAAACTGCTTCCTTTAGAAGGAAACACAGGCTCAAAGCCTGTGCTTCAACTGAGCTTCAAGGAAGCTAAGTCAAACCTCCAGGTGACTGTTACCAAACAATTTACTGTCTGATGCCAGGGCATAGCCCTTCTCCCCCCCCCCCCCATAACCTTGAAAGGCCACTGATCTCAGAGACAGGGTCACCTGTTACTCTACATCTCTACAAGATTACCAACCATGACATGAAGGACAGTCCTTCCTCAGAGGCTGCAGCGAATGACACAGCCATGTCCAGAAAGCTCTCTCAGGAGCCTGCCATCCCAGCAGGAATAACTCCACCTTAGCCATTCTCTCAAATACGCTGTCTTGGACATTGCAGACCAGCCGAAACAGTTATACCAATCCTGAACGTGGCTCTAGGGAATACCCTTTATATCCATTTTGAGGTTACTTTAAATATGCCTACGTAATAATTTTTATTAAAATTTGGAGAAGGCAAATTTTATTAGTAAATAAAAGCATAATTTCCACCAAACCTTGTACAAATGTGTGGTTAATGTCTCACGGTGCCCACAAAAAGGGCAGAGCTCCATCTGGGGACTTGGTTCCTGAGGTGTAAACATTCTTAAAGCAATGATAGACATGGTTAAAATCACTCCAAGTGCTAATAGGTTTTTATAGCAAGCACTTCTGCTGTTTATTCTTCCTGTAAGCAAGCAAAGGAATTGAGGGATGGGCAAGTTGATTACCTGACAACTGTTAGGCTCTTCCTTGGTACCCTATTTATGTTGAGCAAAGAAACATCAGTGAAACAGTTGCAGGACTATGTGTTCCGAACACTCTATGAATGCCTTGGGGGAATCTGTCAGATAACTGTAGCTGTTTGCTGCCAAAGAGCAGCTCTACTTCCTGATGCTGTAAAACCCCCTTCAAAAAACAAACAAAAAAACCAAAAAACAAGACAAAACAAAAAACAAACAAACAAACAAACAAACACCCTAACTATTTCAAACAGCTTGTGCTGGCCTTTCCCCATAACCACTTTTCTCCTTGCCAGAGGACAGCACTTCCCATCGTGGCTGACCAGAGGGGTCAGTTGAGGCTGATGCAAAAACAAAAAGGTCATGATTGGTGTGAACACTCCTTTCCAGGCTCTGTAAGCAGACTGCTGGCTCTATGCTGTGAGACGGGTGAGAGACACTGCCTGTGTGGCCTAGGACTGCAGAATCAGGCCCAATGACAAGTTTCTTCTAAGTGGTATTTTCTAGCCTGCTTTGGGCCTCTATCATGAGTAACACTGGCTGAGCTGATTACATGAAATGCAGTGTCACCCTGTCAGTGGCAGTGGCACTAAGAGGCAACAAGGTAGCCACAGTGACAACGGCAGCTGAGACAACCTGACCGTAGCATTGACACCGACCATGGCAGCAACGGGAAACGCAAATGGTTCAACCACCCTAATAATGATGGTGACAAGAGTGATGGGAAGCAGCTACAAAACTCCAGAAAACAGGTAGTGGACACAGTACAGGGAAGAGAAGGAGGGGGGCTTGGGCAGAGGAAGGATAGAGGCCTGGGAAGAACCAGGCAGGGGTGAGAGGTGGGTGCAGTAAACCACAGCCCCCATCAGGGTAAGAGTCACTACGTGCAATTATCCCTTGAAGGTCAAAGCTCTCAGATACACAGCTGTAAGAGCTGTAACACGAGCTCTTGCCAAGGGACTGGAAGTCCCACTGGCCTAGGCCTGAAAGAGACCATAACTCTTTTAAGGCCTATGGTGCCCTGGGACTGCCTGAGAGTTGTACCACCAGAGGACACTGGCTGCCGTTGTTCACTGATGTCTTCTGGAACTGCTGGCTACTCAAGCATCACTGGGTAGTGATACGGGGCTCCGTTTCTCTTTTCCTACCCATGATTCCTCTCCATGCAGACTAAAGGATCTCAGCCTTCGTAACTAACAGAGGCATAGCATATAGCCACACACAGGGATCCCTCTGGCTTCCCAGCTTTTCCAATCTCCTGTCTATGACCAAAAGTATTTCCCTACCACATGTACAAGACTTCAAGCCCACCCAGAGTTAACATCTCTGCTCATTCCTTAGAAGGAGATCCAAAACTCTGTCTGTATGTTTGTCCTCTGGCCCTCATGTGGACTTACTCTTCATGTCCTATACCATCAACCAGCCACACCGGCCTTTTGTGCTCCTCAAGCTGGGGCATGGGCAGGGCTCAATATTAATGGATGACCAGTGTGGCTTCCCTTTCTGATAATCATGCTGTTCTCTATCAACAGTCTTACACAACTACCCATTCATTCTTCTACATGGTTCTAGTCAAATGGAATCTCCTCAGACACTCTGCTGTGCTTGGCCCACGCAATCAGTATCAGCTCTAGATTGTGTTCCTTCTTCACTGTCTTCTCTTCCTCACTTTCCGGCTCTTTAAGCAAAACATCCAGAAAGGTAAGAATGTAGTTGTGAACCTGCCTAGAACTGTGTCCTTGGGCTAGTTGGAGATCTGTGTACTTCCAACCAGATGGATTCATATATGAATAGTAAAATACTTGTCCCAATCAGTGGAACATGAGAATATGTTATTCTACCACCTACATAGACTTACTCAACATGATTAAACTGAATTATAGATATTATCTTTCATGAACCTTGTGTCCTCTGTGTGTTCACAGATATCCTGTATCAAGAAGGCAGGAAGATCAGTGTCAGAGAAGCCCAGGAGGTGACTGGAGCAGAAGACTGAGGACCGCAAGGCCACGAGCCACTATCGATGGACAAGACCTTTCTTAGATCACAATGCTTTAAGAATTCTGGCCTTCAGAACAATACAGTAATATATGTGTGAGATGTGAGTTTGTTTTCAATTTTAAAGCACCAATGGAAAACTTCCAGTACTGGATCCATGTAGGCTTTACCTATAATACAAAGGAAGTAGTGAATTCACAACACCTAACAATTTTAGGCTCTATAAGGTTTCAAAGAAACATAGTGAATATGTTTGCTAAGTTTGGTTCTCCAACATGACTATGTAATTGTTAATGGGAAATACATCACCACTAGGATTTTAACATCAGAGTAAGATTAACAGCACGGAGTCCCCAAGGTGCTCAGATATCTACTACGCTCTTATTCTCACGTTGGTAATTTTTACATAAGTGCATGGAAATGTAAAATCGTGAATGTTTTGTCTTTTTAAGAGTGCCTTGGACAAAAGGAATAATAATGAGATACATGATAATTGCAGGGTTCTTTGTTGAAATGGAGACTAGGAAAGAATAAGAGACTTCTAGTCGACCACTACAAGAAACCTTCTCCAGTCCATTAACTGATGGGAGGAGTTTAATCCATAGCTAACATCAACTAATAAATTAAAACTACACATACACACACAGATAGACAATATGGTTTCACTTTATTTATGACCATTAAAATCATGTTGAGGCCTTGTTCTCAATATAACTGCTGTGCAAAATGGTGGTGATGTCTGTGGTGATGGCTCAGTAAATGGCAAAGTTCTTAGTGAGCACAAGGACCAGAGTTTGGATGTCCTGAACCCAGGTAAATGCAGGCAGGCATTGACACAGCCTGTAATCCTAGCACTGGGGAGGCAGAGGGAACTCCTCAGAGAAAACCTGTTAGCTAGACTGGTCAGACTTTGTGACCCCAGGGCTCAGGGAAAGGTACTACTTGAAAAAATAGAGTGGAACAAAATCAGTGAAGCTACTTGACACCAACGAGGCCTCACATACATGTGCACGTGAATGAACATGGACATACAGCCCCAAACAAACAAAAAAAAAAGATAACCTCAGAGGTGCTTCAGTCAGAGAGCACTCCAGCTTCAGAGGGGGATTAACATACTTCCTAACACAGGTAGTTTATTAGGAGGGCCAATTATGGGAAAACAAGCCTGGAATTTCTCCTTCTTGAGCTAGCCTCCTTCCCCTCCATTCCCCCATGAGGTCCTTGATAAGATCCAAGCAGATATTGCCAGCATACTCTTAGATCTTCAGAATTATAAGGTAAATAGGCCACTTTTCTTCATAAGCTTTCCAGTTTTGGGTATGCTCTTCTAATAATTGAAATTCATTTAAATGTGTTTAACTAAAAGTCGCTTCCTTGTAACATTTGATGCTTTGTTATACTGCTGGGAAACATTGTTGACTTGCAATTTTCAAATCTAGAAGTATTTATTATATTTAAAGACTTGTTTAAATGCTTGTGAAACTGAGAGACAGCGTTTACTGAGAGTTGCAAATTATTTGGGGAGGTGTCTTGCTCCAGGCTTCTCAGAATAATTTACTAACTGTTGCTTTATTGATCTGCATCTAGTTAAGTGAAGTTGTATCAAAGGAATTAAGAAGAATCTCTTAGAGTTAGGAATACTACTGAACTGTCCCACTTTGAAAAGTCTGTTTTAGAGGTAGAGATAAAGAGGCTCTAACAATGTAGAACCTTCACTTAGTTATTATGTGGTATGTAAATTCAAATTCTTGGCAGAAACCATTTGTATGTCTAAGATCCTACAGACTGATACACAAACTAGAACATCATGACTGTTGAAAGGTGAAACATGCCCAGCAATAGCCACGTTTCATTCTCTTTAACAGCCAATTAATTCACTATCAACCTCTATGTCTGCCCCACCATCCACATGGCTACTGCCTAACAGACCTCTATTGTACCAACTCTTAAGCTAAAAAACAAGAAGAGATATCTGTGTGCTCCACTTGCTGTAGCACTGATGAGCCCACCTATGTGTTTGTAAACTCTCTAACTCTCTCTCCTTCCTGCCCTCCCTTCTGTCCTCCTCCCTCCCTCCCTCCTTCCTTCCTTCTCCCCACCCCTCTCCCAGGTTGGGTTGGAACTTGTGACAATCCTCCAGCCTCAGGTTCCTAAGTGCTGGGATCATGGCTATGAACCAGGATATCCATCTTAGGGCAAGTTGGATCTTGTTCCCTTGCCATCTTCACTAATAAATAACTCAGAATAAACAACTTTCTTGCTAACTTTAAATCACAATGATTCTTTATTGTCAGTAATGCTTTTGTTAAAAATTCCTAATGCTTATGATAAGATTATTTCAGGGAACCGAAAGCCTCCTGGGAGAGGGAAGGAATCTCGGATCCCATCTCCCTGGCTCAAAGCCACAGTCCCTTGACATCTTCACCAGTACGTGGCCACAGGCTCACTGCCCGGTTCGAAGACACATATTCTTTAAGCTTGAATGCGTCTCCTTTTATGGTTTGTTGTCCCTTCATGAACTATTCTTCTCAAGCACTTCATTTCAGAGAAGCAAACAAGAAAGCATGTATTTGCAAGTATGCTTATGCAAAAAATATCTATTTACAAACAGAGTAAGGTACTGCTTTGGAATCATCCGACTTTGGCTGCTTGGAAATCGATATTAAACAAACAGAACTCTCTATTACTAAAGCCACCCTTGCAGCTCTTGGCAGTCCTCATCTGCAGGGCATGTTCCTTCTGAGGGTGGCCTTGTCCTAGCTGGCATCATGGGCGTGTTGAGAGCCTTGGGGTATTTGCCACTTGGCTTCCCTTGGCAGGTTCTGTCCATAAGACTTGCTGACCTATGTTCCCTTGCCAGGTCTTAGCATTCATCTCTTGTTCTCACCCTCACTGTGACTGGCTTCCTGCATGTCTCCAACCTGTCAGGCATATTTGGAACCCTAGTCCTATTTCCCTAGGTTTCGCTATTCATCTGACTTTATGACATCCTCACACAAGGGGAGCGTGTACTCTATTCCATCATCTAGGTCACTGATGTGAATGTTTAATAGCCTTGGGCAAAGGGCTGACCCCCGTGACACAGCACCTGTGCCTGCCAAGGTAGTGGCATGCTGTCATTAATTACTCCTTAGGAGAAGTGTGGGGGACAGCAGAAGACGCCATACTTCTGCCATTTCCAAACATGGAGACAAGTGCCCTGTGGGCTTATTGGGGGCTCATTTACATAGTCAGAGCCTTTCAGAATTGGACCAAGCTATAGGTTTTCTTTCCCATAAAGTGTATACACACACAACTCCTATAGCATTTTCCATACAATTCCAATGGATTCAAGAACTTCCCTGGAAGCTCATTTCTGAAGATCCTAGCAGTCTAGAATATTTTATTCATAGTACTTAAAGTACTTTCAACTATTATACATATATTCATCTTCAATCTAATACTATATTTAGTGGTTATAATGGAGCAACCATTTTACAGTACTTTCTAATAAAGATGACATCACATATGTGCATGAAAACCATCTTGAGAATTCCTTGTGCTCAATAAAAAAGAATTATTCAAGCCTTTGAGTTAAAGAACTCTTGTTCTGTTTAAGATGAAGGAAATTGATTTTTAAATTATAATGAAATTCACATTACTCAAAATGTCCCATCTTAACCATTTGTAAGTGCTAAGTGTACCCCAGGCAGCGAGAAGTGCACCCACATTACTGTACACCCCATCTTCAGAACCATGTCAACTGTCAATGAGGCTATTTTGTTTCTTTAACTCAGTAAACACCACAGTGGCTAAAGTGGCTGATATTGCCATGGTCTTTTAAACAGTTGCTTTTTTTTTCTCAATGTATTTATTTCTTTTTTTTAAATGTATACAAAATTTTACCAGCTTTTGAAAATTACAAATAAAATTAAAGCAAGATTAAAAAGTAAACAAAGCCATGTGTACAAAGTTTAGGGATTAAAGAATACAAATGTTGGAGCTTTGGCAGTGTTGCCCAGTGGAGGATCCTCTGTTGGACAGGATTGCACAAGAGCTAGGTCTTGGGCAAGAGTGTCAGGTGCCAGTGCCCCACGGTGTGTACTGTTCTTGGCTGGAGTTGCCATAGAAGTAGTAAACCATGGAGGGATGCAGTGAGAGGCTGTCAGCTCACCTCTGCAGATGAAGAAAGTTATCTCTGAAAGGGAGATCAAGGGGCCACCTCTCTTGCTGCTACAGTGAGCATGCTAATAGCCAGAGATGTCTGGGCTCACATTTACTGAGCCTGCCTCTATAAATATAAACAGTCCCTTACACCTTGGGAAAGAGGTAAATACTTGCTACCTCCATTCCTCACTGAGCACTTCCAGCCCAGTGTGGATAGCGTTGCTTCTCAACATGATTTTCAAAGAATTGTTGCTTCATGGATTGTGATCTGAATGTAGCTCCATTCCTCTCTCTCACTGCTCCTTTAATCTTGTTCCCATCTGCAGTTTGCTACTGCCCTGGGTGAGAACGTTGCCCTTGGTCTCTGGTCTCAGCTCAGAAATGACTAGTTCTTATTCCATCTGACAAATTAAAACACCAAATCTAACTTACAGTGAAATAAACCCCCCCATTAGCACTGTTACCCAATGGGACAGGGAGGTCTTCGCACTATTCATCCCTCAGCTCGCTGCCACTCCTGCCCTTTCCTCTTTGCTGCTCCCAGGAATGTCTCCCACAGTTCATATTTCCTTTTACAGAAAGATGGGGGAGTTGGGGTATGTGTGACAAATTGTTCTCATCTGGCTGAATGACTTTATACTCTGTGTCCTGGGAGATGGTTAAAAGGAACTATTTTCTGTTGAGGAGTTTTGCTGGTTAAGGCATCTCTATTCTGGATGGTCCTTCACAATTTCTTCCTTCATTTCTAGACTTCTGGAACAAACCTCCCAGCACAGAGAACACACACAGACAGTGACACACAGACACACCCATTCATGAGCCCTTATTATAGTGATCTCTGGGTAACCAAGCAGGTTATGTCTCATTCATTGGTTGGCTAATGTAAACATTACTTCCCTGACAGATTCCAGGATCTATAGCTCAGTTTCATGCTCTTGGCTCGCTAGGTGGGAATCAGACCTTAGTCCATAAACAAATTAAACTTTCCCGGGTCTGTCTTAGGTTGCTATTCCCTCAGTCTTCTGCAGAGCAAACATCCAAAGTAATGGTTATATCCAGCTTTTCTCAGCTTCCCTCTCTCACCCCTCTGTCCATGGATGAGGGGTTCTAACAGCAGTGGTGCAGGTTCTTCTTACTTTCCACTGCAAGGAGCGATCTGATCCCCCTCACACTGCCTTTGATCATCTGGCACCTGTCACATGGTCAGCTCCAGAGGCTGCAGTCCAACTAACACAACAATGGGCAGATGTGAATGGGAAGTCTAAGAATCAAATAGTTGCCCAGTCCCATGAGGCTAGCTGTTTCGGCTGGTCTCCTGTATAATCTGAATTTTAGAAGAAGTAGGTTCCAATAGCTGTGCTGGCAAGTAAGTGCAAGCAGGCAAAGAAGAAGAGTATTCATTTCTTAAAATTAGAAAAAGATCATTTAGTCCCATATTTATATCCTTTAAAATCCCATAAAAGCATGGAAATATCTTTTTTATAAATGTTTTCACTGTTTATTTCTGATGCTGGACGTTCTCTGGAGTGAAGAAATGGGGGACCGGGAATAGTTGACCCTGGAGGAAACCCAAGGGCCATAGAAGGACTGGAAGGCACCAGGGCAATTCACATCATGCTCCAGTGAGAAAGGGCTTTGTGAGGAATCTGCAGAGGAGATGGAATCAGGGAAGGGTAAGAAGCTGTGGCCAGAAAACCATAGGGCTGAGCACAGATACAAACAATAGGAGGTGCCATTCCATGTTGGGAGCAGAAACCTGTGGGGATTTTCCACAGGTTTCCATTACGCAGCTGGGTGTGGATAGCATTTGTCATAATGCCCTTGACACTAGGGTTGCCTGAGGCACAAATAGACATGGAAAGCTACCCACAATCTGTGGTGCAGATAGACTGTGTGTTCTATGGCCAGGCCATCTTCCAGACCGACACTATTTTAAGCCTGTATTTCCTGTGAGTTTGTATAGATCAAAGTTGTAAGGTGCAAGCAGTGAGCCTTCCTTCATATATTTCTCTACCTAAAAGAGGTCAAAATGTTTTAATAACAAATATATTCAATACATATTTATGGATCCATAATTTATTTGTGCCTCTAGGGTTTTGTGGGATTTTCTGTTTATGCTAATTAAGGGCGAACTCATTTCTCATAAGCATGTACAGAGCAGAAATAAGAGACACTAATAGAGACACTCAGAAAGGTGCAGTGATGTATGTGAACAAAAGCAGATCTGCCTGACCTCACTCCCTTCCTCAAGTGACAAATAAGGAATATTTATTTGGACAGTCACCATACTATGTTATTGGACAAGTGGCAAAGACTATAGGAACATTGAGATCTGGTAGAATTTCCAGTGGTGGTAGTTAACATTTTATTTAATGTTTTCAAAAAAGATAGGTGGTTGACTTACAGATGCATTGCCTATAATCCCATCCAATGGGAGGTACAGAGAAGAGGGTTTCAAGTTCAACGCCAGTCCATACCCCACCACATGCAGTCTGGTTTACACTGCATATCACAATGTCTTAAGGTCCTTCCTGCTTTCATGTAATTTCATTCTATTTAAGCTCAGTAACATTTCACTGTGTATGCATCTGGTTTTATTTACCTGTCTATCTAGTGAGAACATTTTACAGAAAGGTGGAAACTGAGAGTAACTTAAAATAGTTTAGCTCTAGCTTGGATGACTCGGACATCTGTGACTAGGTTTATCCTAGGTATGCTTTAAATGTTTAATGGAACCTAAATTATATCAATGTATATATTATCCTATTAAAGCAGAACCTACATGCTTCGGCTCTTCCATATATATTTCATAGGTAATAAGGTGCCCTGATTAAAATTTTACTTTCTGTTGTGCTGTTTTCCATTTTCTACGGATTTCACCCAAGGGTCAGAAACTCTTGGATTCACAGGGCTGGAGAGAAGTTTGAGCATTCTCACTACAAAGACAGGAGTAGCTGAAAGGACCCTCCCTGCAGACTGGTGTCATGGCGACCAGGGAAAATTGACTGTAACACTGTGGCTCCTAAGCAAAGGACAAGGCAGCACAATGATGGTGTCTGTCGGAAGGTTTCTGGAGGTTGCAGGTGAATGAAAATTCCGGAACAGACAGCCACAAGAATTGGAGGAACTGCTATGGCTGCCCATTCCCTCCACTTGAACATGGATACACTTGCTAGTTTGGGCAATTTCACCGGGCGGTAAGATGTGCCATTTTAAGATGTGAGATGTCCAGTTCAGCTGAGGTAAGTGCACACATGCTGCTATGCAGCCATCACTTCTCTCTTTCTCCAGACATTCTCTCCTTCCCAAACTGAACCTTTATCTGTTAGGTGATCACTTCCGCTTTCCTCATTCAGCTTTATGAAATGACTGTGTTTGTATATGTGCGTGTGTGTGAGTGTACGTGTGCATGCATGTACGTGTATGTGCGCATGCATATATATGCGTGTGAGTGCACACCATATGTATGCATGCGTGCATGCATATGTGTTGGGAACTAAAGGGTGCAAGGGAAGGAGGGGGAAGGGAGGAGCCCACATCTGGCCAGAGTTCCGCCTATGCTCTGGGCAGGCAGATGTGGGAGGGCTGCCAGACGCTTTCCACTTGGCCCCAGGTGGGCATCTAAGCCACTGACCCCACTCCACCGGGGGTGGACAAGGAGCAGCCCCCAATACCAGGGGCCCCAGGGTGACACCCTCGGCCCTGGGATTACGGGAGAGAGGGCTGAGGGAGAGAGGTTCTCACGCAGGTATGAGTCCTAAGTTTGGTCTGTGGCTGGAGCACTGGAAGGCCTTCCATTGGGAGATTAGAAACAGCTCATTAGGAGAAAGCCTATCCCATCGTCCAAGCACAGTGGGCCTTGATGA
>NC_034610.1:5663306-5680794 GCF_900095145.1 Mus pahari
AGAGGAGCTGGAAGCTGACTTGTTCACAGTTCATGTGCATACCGGAGGGAAGGTTAGAGAGAGAGAGAGAGAGAGAGAGAGAGAGAGAGAGAGAGAGAGAGTAAGAGTGTGAGAGAAGAGGATGAAGAGAGAACAAGGAGAGAGTGAGGTGGGGCTCAGCAGCCCCTCTTATGGTGGGCTGTTATCTTTACTGTTGCTAGGTAACTGGGAGGAGTCTAGCCTGAAAGTCAGAAGCTTGGGACATTGTCTACATGACTACTAATCTCGCTTCTCCTGTGGGGGCTGTAGTGGCGGTAATTTGGACAGGAGCCAGAGTTCCAGGAGACCTGAGGGAACGTCTACAATGCCATGTAAGTGAATTATCACCACTCCGGGGTTCAGACCTCAGCTCAACTGGAGACTAGACTGTCTGTGTATAGCCCAATGCCCCACATGTATATATGTGTGCATAAGTGCACACTGCACATGTACACATACATCTGTGCATGTGTGTGCATGTGCCTGTATGTGCATGTGTGTGTGCATGTATGAGAGTATATGTGAGGGTGCATGCATGCATGTTTGTGCGCATGCATGTGTGTGTGCACATGTACATATGTGTTCATGTGTGAGTTCACACACACATTTGTATACATGTGTGCATGTGTGTATACACACCTGCATGCAAATGTGTGCATGTATATGTGTGCTGATGGGTTTGTATCCCAGGTATCTCACACAAAAGAGCATACTGCATTCACCACTTTCTCTCTGACTTATGTTATTTATCTTTATGCCTTTGAGGTCCTTTCACACTGTGGTATATATTGAATTTTCATTCATTTTTATGGTTACATAAACTTTGTAGTGTGTGTATATCAGACTCTGTTTACCCATTAATCCCCAAATGGGTATCTGAGTTGCTTGCACCTTTTGGCTATTGTAACCAAGGCTACTCTAAACAATGCTATGCAAATGCGTTTGAACTTCCACATCCAGCTGTTCTGTGGGGTCACCTTTGGTGTGCTGACTCTGTCTGTGGTCCTTAACGGGCATTCTCAAGTGTGATCCAGGGAGGCTGCAGCAGTCTATGTTTCTTTGAACAGTTCTAAGAGCTCAGCTACCCGCATCCTCACGAACACTTATTTTTCTCAGTTTTTCTTTTGTTCCAGATTTTCTAAAAAAATTATATATATATATATATATATATATATATATATATATATATATATGAATGCTTTACCTCCATGTAGGTGTGTTCACCATATGGGTGCTTGTTAGAGTCCCTGGTACTGGGGTTACAGACAGTTGTAAAGTGTGAGTGCTTGGAATAGAGCTTAGTTCCTCTGCAAGAGCAACAGGTGCTTTTAACCCCCAAGCCACCTCCCAGCAGTTGTGCTGGTCTTTGCTGATAGTCATCCTAACAAATGTAATGTAGTAATCCATTGTGGGTTTGATTAACGTTCAGTGATGTCCAGTATATTTCCATGTGCTTACTGACCCAATTCTGAAAACTTGAAAGTTAAAATTTATCAACATTACAGCTTCAGCAATGTCAAAGAAATACTTTGTAAAGAAAAAAAAAAAAACAAATCAAAGAAACTCAACTAGGTCACTTTTCAGGCTGTACATAAGTATTATAGGAAATCTAGAAATCCTGAAAGAACAATCAACACTCATGAAGAGAAAATGGAGAAATTTGTTACAAAGAGCATATACACTTGGTATGGCACATGCAACTGGAAGAAGCCAGGCCTGCAGTGGACACGAGGCCATGGAAGCAGTGGTGGAAGTGGCCACAAGTGGGTAGACAGGGGAGCAATGCTATACTTGTAGTGAACATCTTTAACTAACGTAGAGTCGGACTCTCACTATGTACACAAGGCTGGCCTTGAACTCTGTCTAGAACAGGCTGGCCTCAAATCCACCTGTTTCTGCCTCCCAAGCACTGCCCATGGTGCTGCCATGGGCACCCCCATGTCCTGCCCCATAGTGAATATATTTAAATGACTTTCATGAATACATTTTTATTTTATTCATTAAGGAATTGGCTGTATAGTCATTTAATGAATGTTTATTGCTTAAGTCATCAGACCCTAAATTTTTCCTTAAGAGTATGTACTTATAAGAAAACAATCATTTCAAATAAAATTAAAGCCGAAATCATAGAAAAGAGTTTCTGTGTATGTAATTAGTATCTAAGTAATTGAACATCTTCTACTTCTTTTGACCAAACGGGTAAGTTCAGAGTTAGAACCCAAGGACCAATAAGGCTGTTAAACAGGTTAGAAGATTTCTGTAACAGAAAATAGGGAATGTTAGGGCCATGTGGGAAGTGGATTTTCAACCTTAGTTGTCACAGTTGACCAACCATGATCTATCCAGTTAATCCTAAAACTAGTTTTTCTGTTGCTCTGTGTTCTAAGATGGACACATGTACAAAATTAGGCAATCAAAACCTTCAATACGCTCTACCATCAAAGCACCCAAGGTCTTAGGTACATAGCAAACACTTGACATCATTATGCCATTAAGGGGTTGTAACAAACCAATATGGAGAGGACACTGATCTGAATCAAGCCCTGTATAGATAGTCAAACAATGGATTATAGATAGTCAAACAATGGATTCCTTTAGACTCGTACCCAAATCACCGATACACTAAGATCTCCCTCATATGAATTATATTGAATGAGAACAGACAAATCACATGATAATATATCATTAAATCATTAATACACAATGATTCTCCTGTCTGCATGACTCTTTGATAACTGATCAGGAAACCTGTAGCTCGCACTTTTTGTCAAAGAAGCATTTATTTATTTATTTATTTATTTATTTATTTATTTATTCATTCATTCATTCATTTATTGAAGAAGACAGAAGTTGCTGTAGAGACTTACCAAAATACAGAGACTCTATGACTGGGGTCTACCTAGCTCCAAATTGGTACAACTGCAACACAATCCCTGAACACAAGGCCAGGAAACATCACAGGGGACTGGGTGGAAAGGAAATAAAAGCCAGAGAACCAAGATGCCTGCTCTTAGTGTCTTCTACACACAAAAGGGAAGCTGCATCCATGGAGACTTACAGATATGGTGGTCTATGCAGTAGCTGCATTACAACATTAGTGGTGTGTGTGTGTGTGTGTGTGTGTGTGTGTGTGTAAATAATTATAGAACATATCATGAACTTGAAGGCAAGTGAGGAGATGAGACATGAGAGGAGGTAGAGAAGAGAGATGGAAAGGGGGGAATGATACAAATACAGAACTTATGTATGAAATTCTCAAAAATAAAAATAACTAAATGGCACTGAGCTTTTGGGTATGCAGTTATGTTAAATGACTGGGTCAAAGTTCTGGTCATTTTTCCAAATATAGGAACATATTCATTTACTTTATTATTCAATCCCAATTTTCACATATTTATCCTTAGTTGATTTACAATCTATTCATCAAATAAATAAAACAGAAATAGCTGAATGGGTATCCCACATGTTCTGGCCACAGCAAGGGTAGGACATGAATAGGGTGGACTCTTGGAATAAAGTAGTCTTGTTTTCTCCAACATTATACCTTTATCTAGCTTTTTTGTGTCATTTGGTGTCTCTGAGGGGTTGATTTCCTCATTTATACAACAATTATTGTAAGGATAAAATGAGTCAATCCATATGACAGTCCTGCTAAAGCATTTCATTAAAGTGTTCAAGAAATTCTACTATTTTTATTTTATATTTTATAGTAATGTTACAGAAGACACCACTGAGTTAATCTCAGTATATTTCATCCCAAATGTACAAATATATTCAAACATTTTGAAGCATTACTAACGCATCCAATGTCTCTAAAAGGAATTTTACAAGGAACAAATTATACCTTGATATTTACTGGTGTCATTAGTCAATGAATAGCACCTTCAAGTCATTTGTATGAAAAATGGTGACTATTTAGAAAGATCTATACCATGACATGACAAAGAATCTGGCTAATTTGGAGATACTTATAAGAGATAATGGTGCATGGAAGCAAATTTCTTCATTTATGAAAAATTATTATAACTCTGTTTCATAAAAGCATCTATATCCAGAGAAGGCAATTTTCCTCCAATTTTGAGGCAAGAAATGCAAGCTATTCTCATAAAAATGACCAGAAAATAATATTGCATTTCCTCTAGATTAATAATCAACATAAGACAGTTACAGTGCAAGGCTGTGATGACTTGATTGCACTTAGATATCCTAAAAGCCACCAATACCACTGCTTCACATGCATCACAGACATGGGCTCTGATATAGAATAGAGAAGCATGCATACATGAACAACAGATTTCAAATATGCAAAAAAATCTATATAAAAATATATTTGTTAAAGAATGGTGTTCGAACAACTAGCTATGTTTATGCCAACACACAACACCATCATGGCTTTGATAGATATTAAGCACCATATAGAAAAGTCAATCCTAAAAGAATGTTAGTTGCTAATGCAATATGTAAATAACAAAATGTCTACAATAAAAAAAAAGAGACATTTGTAACCTTGGTACAGGCAAATATTCCAAAGACATTACAGGAAAGCATTTTCCATAAATCAATATACATATTACCTGCATTCAATATAAAATTCTAAAAATTAAAAATTCTTATCTTTGAAAACTATTAAGAGAATGAAAATTAGAAACAAAGACTGAGATAAGTGGTTTGTAATTAAATGTTTGAAAAAGACTTTGGATCTAGAAGACAGGAAAAGTTCTGAAATAGTTAACTATATAGATTGAAGGATGCTAAGTTGTTTGAGCACCATCCTAACATGTGTGTGATCTTGATCATCCAAAAAAAAAAAAGCACCAAATACATTTTTTTTAATTTCACAAATAAAGATCAGAGATGTATATGGATGGATTAAAAATAGGTATAGAGATAAAAGCTATTAAATAGACACAAATTAAAACTGTAAGATTTAATTGTGCGTGCCTCTTAGAATAGTTCAAAAATACTAACCAGGATAAGAGTTAGCTGGTTTACAATGTGGTTAAGTGGGAATTCACAGCGTCAAACGCTATAGTACCCTACCTAAGTATTATCCAGTAAAAATTAGTCATATTCTGAAATAGTAAGAATTAAATAAAATACTTCAAAATGACTCACAAATAAAATAGTACAATGAAATAAAAATAAGAAAAATTAGAATAATTGGCTAACATAAATGAAGACAGAACATACCAAAATTCAAGAAATGCAGCTAAAGAAGTACAAGAAATTTTATGAGACTAAACTTTTCAAAAGAAGATAAATTTCAAATCACTGACCTCAGGTTGTGCCCCAAGCCAAGATATTGAAAAGTAAAAAAAAGCAAACCAAGCAGAAAAAAAAAAACAAAACAAAACCAAACAATACACATCACATTGAAAACTCAGTGTAAGAAAGGCAACAGAGAAAATGAAGTGAGTGTGAAGCCTTTTGGTTTAAGAGGACAGTGTGATGCACTGACTTACCATATTCCTCAGGAAACAGAACAAGGAAGGATGGCTCCTGTGGAGTTTACACACGATGAAACAGTAGTATGGTCACACCAGGATCTTTACTTATAGGCGTGTGCATTTATATGCACATGCCATGTGTGTGTAGGCCAGAGATCAACACCAAGTTTTCCATATGATCTTTTGACAGGGTCTGTAATTGAACTGTACATCTGCAAATTGTCTAGACAAGATGTTCAGTGAGCTCTGAAGATATACCTGTCTGTAACTCATCCTTGCCTTTTCTTTTGCATGGTTACTAGGAAGGTAAACTTGATCCTCAGCCTTGCCCGACTGGTACTTGACCTTCTGAGCCATCTTCCCAGCCTGCTGTGAACAACGTTATATCCACCAAGTCGGCAATTCTATAGAAGGGATGCGAACCTTCCTTGGAAGATAAATCAAGCACAATAAATGTAAACTACAAAATAATACAAGAAATCTGGATAGTCTCATACCTACTGAAGACACTGGATCTCTGAAAGGCTCACAGAGAACTCCAGGTCTGGATGTTTCTCTTCACTTGTGAATTCAATCAGACATTTACAGACGAACAGCATGTATTCTCTACAAATACTAAGGAAAACTAAAGACGAGGTAGTCCAACTCAGCCTTCTTAGTCAATATTATTCTGAGAGAAAACAAGCCAAAGGTGTTAAATAACAGGAGAAGACTGGAGCTAAATAACAGAATATAACTCTCAGGAAATAAAAGGCAAAATTAACAATATTTCATGGCCATGGGTAATCAAGCATATATACAATGAGGTTTCATTCATCCTTTATCTAAGGCACTGGTTCTCAACCTTCCTAACACTATGACCCTTTAATATAATTCCCCATGTTGTGGTGACTACCACCCACCATTTCATTACTACTTCCTAACTGTAACTTTGTTATTGTCATAAATTATAATGTCATATACTGTAAATATCTGATAAGCTGGATATCTGCTATGTGGCCCCTGTGAAAGGTTGTTTGACACTCAAAGGGATCACAACCCACAAGCAGAGAACCACAAAACTAGAGGAAAATAGGTAGAGCTAGATATCATCATGCTAAGTAAAATAAGTCAGCCTTACAAAGACAGGCATTACATATTACCTCTCATTGAAGAATTGTGGAGAAAATACTTAAATAATTATAAAAAAAATAAAATGCCATAAAAGTAAATCAGTATTCTTTTTTAAAATAAAATTGATTTAATATAAAAGTAGATTTCATGAGGGTTTTTGCCTAAATATATGTATATCACACATATGCCTAATACCCGCAGAGGTCAGACAAGGGCACCAGATGCCCTGAATCTAGACTTACAAATGTCTGTGAGCATGAGGCTGTGAACTGAACTTGAGCTCTCTGCAATGCCACTAAGTCATTTCCTCAATTCAAGGTGTACTCTTAAAGACATGGGAGGGCACATGGAGAGGGAGCAGACAAAGAGGGAATGAATATGCCTGTATGATGATGCCATAATGAACTCAATTTTTGTACAGTCAATATATGCTAGTAAAGAGAAAACAATATGAAATAACTAGCTAGGGTGTACCATAGAATGAAACTTTCATTTAATGTTTGAAAATCATATATAATTTACTATTTTTACAGACTGAAAAAAGAAAGCAGCATCATGAGCCCACTAAAAGCATTTGAATAAAAAAACCCACATCTATTCCTCTTAAAATTCCACAGAAAACTGGGAATATGGAAGAACTTAGCTAACACCTAAGCTCTTTGAAAAACTTAGAAAAACTTAGAAAAACTTAACAGATGTGAAGGTGGGGGATGGAATGCTTTCCCCCAGAGATCTTCAATCCAACGATATTGTTGAGGGTGTAAGCCACCCAAAACATCAAAAGCAGGAGGACTTCAGGGGGCTGGGGAGATGATTCAGAGAATGGGAGTCGCTTCTACACAAGGAGGAGGAGTTAAGCTCAGATCTCAGCGCCCAAGGAAAAAGCTGGGTGGCCACCACGGGGGGGGGGGGGGGGCACCTGACCATAGCGTTGGTGAAGGGTGACAGGCAAGGCCTGGAGCTCACAGGCGATAAGCTTAACCAAAGCAGTAAGCTTAAGACTCAGCAAGAGACCCAAGTCTCAAAGGAATAAGCAGGAGGTGACTATGTATGTTGGGAGGGAAGGTTAGGGAAGGATAGAAGGGGGCAGGAGAGAGAAGAGAGAAGAGAGTCTACATGCATTTAGGAAACTGTTGAAGAATATGTCACTAAAAGATAACTTGGGACTTGTTACTTGGCTTGTTTGTTTTGTTTAATTGAAACAAGGTTTCACCATGTAACCTGCTTGGCCTGCAACTTGCTGTGGACAGACACCAGGCTGGCCTCAAACTCTTAGGCTTCTGCCTACACCTGCCTCTCAAGTGCTGAGAGTAAAGGTGTGCATTAACATATTGATTATTTAAAAATATAAAACGTTACTTTAAAAGCTGAAAAATATTTTTTTAAAAAAGAAAAGATTAAGTCAATTTAAAAACATAGAAAAGAAAAGGAAAGAAAAGAAAACAAAAGAAAAGAAAAGAAAAGAAAAGAAAAGAAAAGAAAAGAAAAGAAAAGAAAAGAAAAGAAAAGGAAAGAAAAGAAAAGAGCCCCATAGGTGTGGTGATTCACACCTGTAGTCTGAGCCCTCCAGAGTCAGAAGAGGGCGGTTCAGGGAGTCCAGAGGCCTGTGTGACCTACACAGTAAATTGCAGACCAGCCAGGCTGCATCCTGAGACCGTGCCTCAAAAAACCAAGTCACAAAACAACACCATCAGCCAAACATGCAAACCAGTCCTCTTACTGACAGAATTCTTTATAAAATATATATTTGGCATAAAATATATTCTTGATCCTAAAATATATTTTAAAAACCCCTCAGGATGCAATAAGAAAACAAGCAAGTCAAAAATACTAAGCAAACATTTTGCCCAAGAAAGTATGGGTTGGATAACAAGTCAAGAGCCATTAAGGAAATGCAAAGTAAAATCACTGTGGGATACTACCACCATCCTACTGAAACAGCTAAACCTAAACACCTCCTATGCTGGACATGTGTGAAGGTGGGGAGTAGCTGGAATCCTATTCCTACCTTGGGGAATACAAATAGAAATCACTCTGGAATTACACGTGACTCAGTTAATCTAGAAAGGAAAGCAAAATCGACAACACAGATGTTCACGGTAACTTTGTTTACACCATGATAACTAACAGTGTCCATCAGCAGGTGACACAACAGGGCATCCTACTCAGCTGGGGGAAGTAATAATAGACAAACAGAGGGACTGGTAAATAACTGCTTGGTCAAACAAGCAAGAGTACTGAATATACACAGTGTAAGTTCATTACTGAAAATTATACAAAGTGCAAATAAGTGGGGACTGACAAGCTAGAAAAGTAAAACTTTTCTAAAGCACTTGGTAAGGATGTGGGGAGGAGGAAGAAGGACACGGGAAAGCCTTGGAAGAATGGATGCATGTGTCCCTAAGCTCGGTCTGAGAAAGTATCCTGATGAGAGACACTAAAACCTACCAATGGATACATTCCAGACAGGGACGCCTCACTATCTGCCCACTATATCTTCATAGCACTACAGAAGAAGCAGTCCAAGCTTGTTTTTCAGGAATAAGACAAATAAATAAAATGTTTACTGATAAATAGACACTGAAAATATTCAACAGAAACAGTGACACTTTGCCAAGTAGCCTTGTGAAACATTTGTGACCAGATTATTATTCTTTGTTCACAATACAAAATCAACATGTGTGTTTGTTTATGTATGTGTATCTCTCTCCTCTCTCTCTCTCTCTCTCTCTCTCTCTCTCTCTCTCTCTCTCTCTCTCTCTCATATATGTGTGTGTGTGTGTTGCTGATCATTATGGCCATTAGATTGAATATTACATGTGTATGTATGGGGATGCTGATCTGGAATGAAGGGTAAAAACAAAATAAAGCAAATTCTCTTCACATAAACTAATGATAACACTGTATTCTGAGCTAGTAAGCTTGATTAATCCAATGCTTTCCATCTAATCCAAACAGAATGTAAGCAAATCACCACTGGTTTTCTAAGTTACTGCATGATTTCCCAATCCTTCCATTTTGAAAGAGAAATTAGCAAAATCATAAGCAAAGGTGAAATATATTTATTTGGAGGGAGATAGTCATAAGAACATAGCGATTAACATCATCTTTAAGATAAATGATCAATTTTAGAGGGAAATATTTTCATTGGCCTTATTAGTAATATCTGAATGCTGGCCAGCCCCGAGGCCTTTCACCACAGGTCTTGGGCAAGTCTAGGCTCTTAGTCTGAGATCCTAAACAGACGGACAGCACTCACACAGGCTGCTTTTCTTCTCCAGTCCTCTGCTGGCTGCTTAATACGTATCGATTCTGGACTTTAGGGTCGTTGAATACTTTCTTAATTAAGAGCTCTGGGCTATTGACTATCTTCATTTCCCTGATGCCTCTTTTCTTCGTCTTCAGGAAGATTAAAAACTCTCATGTACCATTTTTTTTTTCCAGCTCATCCCAAGGGGAATGACTTCAATTTACTATAAAAATGTCAATGGCTGACTGGCTGCCTAATCTCAAAGGGTCGGGATCCCTGCTCCCTATATCTCTTTTCTATATTCCTGAGGTCAGGCAGTAATAACTGAGTCTCTCCCACAACTGGTCTGAGAGGCTGGGTTTGCAAAGCCACCCAGGACTTCAGAGTCCTGTGACACACAAAGGGAAAGGCCCATCCATGATTCTCAAAGTCTGGCCACATAAGCCATCCAGGTTGTAGGCTGGAATGCTGTTTACAGTCAACATTTAAACTCATGACAGGCCAACGTATATGTTCGCAGACAGTGCCGGCATCCATAAGGCTATTTTGGAGAACTCACTCTAGAAATCACTTCCCATTCCTTTGCTTTAAGATGCTTTTGGAGCTGGGGAGATGGCTCAGTGTGAAGGAGTGCTGGTTGTACAAGCATGAGGACCTGAGTTTGAATCCCCAGCACATACAAAGTCAGACATACACTAAAGAGTCCATAACCCCAGGACAATGGGGCCAGGAAGATCCCTGGGGCTTACTGACTTGATGAGAAACTGTCTTAAGGAAATAAGGCAAAGAGTATTAAAGCAGGATGCCCAACATCTTCCTCTGGACTCTGTACAGGGACTTTGGTGTGTACCTCCCCACATACATATACCACAAACAGTCATATACACACACACACACACACACACACACACACACACACACTACAAATACTAATACACACATACCCATACCCAACACACACCAAGAAAAGTACTTTTTATTGGGAAATAGGCTTCAAATTACTCCCGAGAGTAATGTGTCAGATGAAATTGAGTCCTACAATATTATCCCACATCCTTTGGCACTTCAGAATTGATCGTATGTCATCTCAAAAAAAAAAAATGTTTAGGTAAAGAACCATATTTGAGAAAGAATCAGACAAACTTGAGGTGAATCTGTTTGAAGTCTGCTCAAATTCTGAACCTGTATGTACCTTTTCAAACATTGTGATCAAAGAAATAAGAATCCTTTAAAAAAAAAAAATCTGTGATGTAAGATCCATCCAGAGGTCAGAGATGGGTCAACCATCAAACCAAGGGCCTCTCCAGTAAAAAAAAAAAAAAAAAAAAAAAAAAAAAGCCTGCATTCCTGTGGGAGAACCAACCCTGAGCTGTGAGGTATTCAGCCTCTGAAGGAGACTTGAACAGTGAGTGGCATGGACTTAGAAACAAGGAGGGGGCTGTGCATCATAACAATGTGCCAAATTAGGCCAGAAATAAAGCGACAACAAAAGACAAAGGAAATATGGTTCAGATATCATAATGTAGGCAGAACTTTTTAAAGGAGCAATATTCGAATGTTTCCAGGGATTATGTGTCAGATGAAATTAAGTCCTACAATATTTTTAGGCAATGTTTGTGTGATACATTTACCTAAAGGCTTATCCTACAGCAGGTCTGTCTCTGCTTTTATCACTTGCCTGAGGATGGGAAAATATCAATGGGTTTAGAAGTTTTAAACCTCTTTAATATTTGCATGATATTAGATGTACCATAATCACATATAAAACTACCTCACAGAGAGCTTTGAGACTTGCTTTTGCCTGAGGTCTCTGGCACTAATACTTGAAGAGATTAGAAACATCTTGGTTATTATAAAGGGCGTTCTTCTGCTCATAGAAATCAAACAAGCACTGAAACGCTAAGACAGAAAAGGAGACGTTATAAGTCAATGATATTTCCCTTAATTGCCCAGGGATCTTATCATAGATGAAACCAATCTCAGAAATGAAAAAGCTGCATGGCCCCATATTTGTCTTAACACTAATTTACTGAATGGACGGAGGAATCCCATTAGCACAGATTTAAATAGATGTCTGTGTGATACTCAGAGGCCAGCCTTACTCACTAGCTTTGGGTTCAGGAAAGCAGCAGCAGACAACAATATCCCAGAGAAGAACAGGAGGGGCCATAGTCCAAACATGACTACATAATTTCAGCATTTCTAGAATGATTTTTCCATTAAAAATTTCCCAAACTCTATCCTATTATCATATTTTTTACATTCCCCTGGGCTATAATAATTTTTCTCTGCTATAAATAATCTTTCCATAGCTAAAGCATCCTATTATTTTATGACCCAAGAGACCACAGGATTTAAATTATAGTCGTTTAGGACGCAACGCTACCCTTCCATCCTAACCTTCAGTGCCTTTGTTTCTGTCTCTTTTTCTTCCGAACGTGTAAAATTAGGGTCATTTATATGCTGAATATTGATCAGAAGAGAGAAATATGTGGAGTGTGAGTTATGCTCTGAGTCCAGAGGCTTTCCATTCTTGTAGTATTACTTATCATGTCAATCACTTAATCCCATGCATAACTTCTTTCTTTATGGTGGAAAGGGCTTTTTTGAAAGGAAGGATATCAAGTAATTTGATTCCCCTCAGATTTCACAAACCAAGAAAGAAGACTGACTCAAAACTTGTTGCTTGAAAATGATGGGGCTTTGATGGCTGTCCCCTTTATGGTTATACTGTTAGTTTCTGTCATCTCTGAGTGTGCGTAAAATGAACAGAAGCTTTCTGAGAGGTGGGATAGTAAGAAATTTTATTGTTTTACATCCAGTGCAGGCTCTTGATTGTTGAGACCATATCTCCACCATATCTCCTTTCTGACTGGTAGATGGAGCTAAGAGAACATAAAGGTATACATAGAATTCCATCCATAAACATTAGCAGCTTCTGGATGTGGTTGTGAGTGGTTTGGGGTGGACACAGCCATTTTGGTGGGTAGGGCTGAGAATGCTGAACCCAGAAAGCATCAGAGTAAATGACACAGATAGCCTACCAGGCTTCCTGAGGAAAAATCCGACCTTCCAACAACACTGCTTGCAAGTGACAGGAACCCTGCTTGTCTTGTGGGCATAGTCCCGTTTGCCTTCCCCCTTCCTTTCCTGGCAATGCACAAGCATTTATCGAGCAACTATAGCATCAGAGACCTAGAGAAACATTGGAGAATAAAGTACAATTCTTCCCTACCTAGAGAAGAGACTGGCAAACACAGGTCACATGTACCTACTTGTTGAGCCAGGAACAGTAACCAATAAACAAGTGGAGGTTCTGACATGAAAGCCATTAGTCTGTCTGGGAAAGAGAGCAGAGCCTGAACCAAAGAGCTGACGATCATTGAGAGGAGGTGGTGGGAAGGTGTCACATACAGGAGCAGGCGTGAAGGGCTAGATGTGGAGGACATGTGTCCCCAGCCTGAAGGAAAACAGAACAAAGATACAGCAGGATCAATGAAGTCCTCTAAGACTATAGAACCAAGATGGCTATGGATAGTGGCATCACTGCTTTCTCTGTAAACGTATGGCCTGTACTTACACAACCTTATCCTTTTATCCCCAATTATTGTGATAGATCTTCATAAGCCACTAAGCCATCTGTCACTTTCGTGGTGGCTGAACATCAGTCTGGGTTTCAGCCTGGAATTCAGTTGCAGAGATTTATCTGAATTCTGGAGCGTGTGCCTTTCACTCTGTGGATCTTCTGTTTCACCAGGCTTTTGAGTTAAGTCCCTTACGCATTCCTTCTGTGTTTTCACAAAGCAAATGGAAAACGTCTGGAAGGCAGAACAGAACATGTGGCCCTGACATGCCACCAGAGATTCTGCTCTTTCAACTGCACAGTTGTATTAAATAAGTTGTTCTAGGAGCCACAGAGCCACCTTCTACTACTGTTTGCCTATGAAGGATTGTAAAGAAAGCGAGTATGTGTTCTGTGTCATCCACTCTGACACTTCCTCACCTGCTCAGCCCAAGTAAAGGCTTATATCTTAATCTATTTATAAAGGATCTTGCTCTGGAGGAGACTGACAGCCAACTCAAAGCTACATTGCCCAGTGGTGGAAAGTGAGTTCTGTTTCACAACTCCCCACTCAGTCATCAAGGGAATCTGAGGCAGCAGCTCAGGCTTCCCTTCATCCGTCAACCAACATCCACAGATTACAAGTCCAGTATCCAAATAATTACTAGACTGCCTATCCAGCTTTCTACTGATCACTGAAGCACACACAGGCCATTTCTTTAACAATTGCCAGAAATAGGTGCCAGTTCACACTGGTTGACTATTGTTGTGAAAGCAGAAACATCATTCTTTTCTAGTCCCCATCATCAGTTGTCAGTTCAAAGAGCAGACAGAGGATTTTGTGCCTTCTAGAATATTCTCTGGGCTCTGCAACACAGAAGATCTGAGCCCCTTGGAGAAGAGTGACTGGTGAAACCCATGGATACCAAAGGCACATGAGACTCACTGACATATGGCCTTACTACATCCTAGCCTTGGAAATTAGGGCAAAATCTTTAGACTCTTTAACTTTAGTCTCTTTTAGAGTAAAGTTGGGTCAATAATAGTAATTATACCATCTGGGTGATGGTTTGCTAGCTCATGGTGTGTCCATGTCAAGACTCAGTCTCAAGAGTTCAATCTTCCATGCTATGCTACAGAGCTGTGAGGACCAGAGAACTCCGGTTTTGTCTTTAAGAGGGACTGATCATTTTCCCAAGCACGGGCTTGCTTGCTTTGGTTTGAAGAGTTTAGTTTTCACCAGTGTGGGTCAATTAGTGAGCAGGAAGACATTCTGGTTTCCCATTCTCTCTTGGTATGTTACATGTGGTACGGTATGTTATGTGGTCACACAGCTGGGAATCATTCCCCAATGCTGGTGTCACACTGCTTGTACTTTCCAGCCTTCAGAACTATGAGATTACTCACCTATTTTATTTACAAAGTACTCAGCCTGAAATATCTTGTTGGCATAATACAGAATTAACTAAAAGTAGTAGTTTTGTAGGGAAAAATCAATTGGATGATACTTTCCAAATATTTAACCTATTCCTAAGAGACTGCAAAGAGCAGAGACCTAGTTATCACATCAGACAGCTAACTCTTCCTCTGCTATCACTTCCTTGCAATACATTTTATTATTTCCTATCTTTTTCCTTTTCACATATCTATCTTTTAGTGCTAACAAAATAAGTTAGCAGAAAAGTCTAAACAATACTTCTTTCCTTAACTGTCCATTAATACGCTAACACCATGTGATCAGCCTTAAACTATAGGACAAATTTTCCAGCATCAGTAAAATGCTGTATAAGACAAAGTAGGGTTATTTTATTCATTTGTCAACCTCTAATCTAGACATCCATATGCCCACCTACCCATTCATACATATTCCACCTTTCCTGCCATCCACCAGATATAATAACCGTAAATGATTCATTATGAAACAAAATGAGATATTTTGTAGTGTCCTGTCATATTTCATAGTTGTCCTTGGTTCCTTAATATTTTCTGATCATTTATTCTTTCACTTCGTAATATGAATTCATTGAGATACACATAAATTGGCTTTGTGAGACGTCATATCATTTTCTTTCCTAGTTCTACCAGGTGTAGGTGAGTAGTAGCTTCTCCCTGATGTGTAAATTGCTTACTACAAGCTGAGTCCTGTGACCCCTTCTGTACTTGAGGGTATTTGTTTTCCTTAGACCCCTGGTATGTGCCTGGTTAGCGTTGCACTTCCTTTCTTGTTGATGAAGAGCTTCATAATAATGAATTCCCTGTTTCTGACACTGAAACTCATTCTAAGAAATATCCAGTCTCCTCGCAGTTCCGTCTGCATTTTTAGAAAATATTGACAGGTGGAGTGAAGAATTATAACTATTTTCGGTACGAAATATTGAAAGCATGTGATCACTCAATAAACAACTTGGACTCCTTTGATGCACCATGCAGAATGGAATCAGTCCCAAGACCCTTATGAGCAAGTGTCATCCCACCCAAGTGTTGAGGGAGGAGGTGTGGATTTGGATCTTTAAGGCTCAAAGATAGGCCCAACCCAGGTTGAGCCATCCCAGGGACCTGCTTCCTTTGCTTACATGCTGCATTAAAAGTAACAAGAAGCATTTCCCTAGAATACAAGAGTTATTCATGAAAACACAAACTATTTAACTCTAAATAAATACATAAATAAATACCTAGAAGACCCATTGTCTGTGTCTCATATGGTTTTTGTTAACTTGACATAAACCTAGACATATCTGGAAAAAAGAAATCTTGACTGAGAAAAATATCTCTGTAAGACTGGTCTATATATAAAGTCTGCAGGACAGTTTCTGAATTAATGATTAATAAATGAAGACCCAGTCATTGCAGGTGATGCCAATCCTAGCACATGGCTCTGGGCTGTATAAAAAAGCAGAGACTGAGCAAGCCAATAAGCAGCATTCCTCTGTAGATTTTACATAAGTTCATGCCTCAAGTTCCCACCCTGACTTCCCTTGTTGATGGGTTACAGATTGAAAGGTGAAATAAAGCCTTTCTTCTCTAAGTTGCTTTTGGTAATGGTGTTTTATCACAGCAATATAAACCCTAAGATACCTAGTTACTTACCAAAGGCTGGGTTTCTGTGGCAAAAAACTCAGTGGTAGACAAGGACATACTGCCCCTTCACAGGGATGGAGAGAATGTCTACTGGCTAATGATCAACCACACAGGCAAATCCTGGGTTGAAGAACACGACCTTGTCCAACCTGAGCCTTGCAGACATTCACGACTACTTCAGCCATCCTACAGCACCATAACAATGTCCCTATACATCAGAACTCCTGTAAATCTCACCACTCCCTCAGATTTTTAAATTATGCTATCAGTGTAATCCAGGCTACATCAGTCCATATGTTACCGAGTGAGTGATTGGAAGGATGTGCCCTTTTTCCTCTCTGCAGCCATCTGTCAGATTGCATTAGATCATAATAGATGTCTTCCCTATGCTCAATTTTTCATAATAAACAGTGAGCGTTGAACTTGAGAAGCACATGGCATGATGGTGCCCACTCCCAGGTGATGCAGGTAAGAAGAAGGCAGTCTGTACCAATGCTGTCATGGGCCTCATCTGTACCTTCCCACCACTGGGCTTCCCAAACCAATATGTGCTTTGTCCCTTACCACGTTTCAAGACAACCTCCAGTCATAAGAGTCCTGATCCTTCTAACCATTATTCCTACCATGTGTCGTTCTGAGCAAAGGCTGATCTTGATGTATTTTGGTGTTATTTAAAATGTCATTAGTGAAGTCTCCATGAAGCTCTAAGATCCTTGAGAAAACACCCAGGATGCTTATTTCTCTAACTCTACAAAGTACTACAAGCTGCTAACTCCTTTGACTCATTTTCCAGTTTTAAATGGGAAAAGCAGGTCATGATTTCTTGATGGAAAAAGGGACAAATTACCATTTCCCTCCAAAATGTCCCTTCCTTTTCTACTGTCTTAAAATATCCTAAAGTAAGTATATACCTATTTTTAAACCACTTGTGAAAATTTTGTATGTGTTTAGTCAATTCACCTAAAAGACACACACACACACACACACACACACACACACACACACACACACACACACACA
>NC_034610.1:5680824-5708798 GCF_900095145.1 Mus pahari
ATATATATATATATATATATATATATATATATATATATATATATATACCACAGAGCTTATCCTTTGTGGAAAAGGCAGACCACTTCAACATCTCTATTTCACTGTAATGTGAAAATACTGGAGCCAAGTGTGCATCATCCTGACTGGAAAACCAGGCAAACAGAAAGTATGACCCTGACTCAGATATCCTGACTCAGTGTTCTGTCCAGCCTTAGCAAGAGCTAAGGATTGTGGGAGCCTAAAGGTGGCATTTAGAAAAAGACAAACACAAGTTTGGGATGCTCATCTTTTAAAAAGATCTAAAAGAAATAACTTTAAGTGTCAAATGACGGTCCATGACCATGAAGCCTGTCATGAATCTATTGTGCAGAAATTGCTACAAGCCTGCAAAGGGTAAGAATGATTTTCCAGTGCCCTTCTTTCTAGATAGCAAGGATTCTGAAGACACTTAGTCCAGGGGAGGTAACTGATGCCCGTGAGATGATGATTAACATGGGTAAGCTCTTTTTAAAAACAAGTACAACATCCATCTTCAGTTAATATTAGCACTTACTAGTGATTTAGATCCAAAGTTCTTAATAATATTTTGCCGTTGGTCAACTTTTTATTTGTGTATTTTCAGTGTACGGAGTGATGGCTTACATAAAGACAATTTCTTTCCAGTGTATTGTGTACTTTGGCCATATTTACCATCCCTAAACCTTCCCCTCCCCCCTCTGTTCTCATCTAATAACACACTACACTATGCCTACTCTAGAAACTCTAGATGAGAAAATAACAGCATGGTTTATTTCTCTAACGTACTGCACAATTATGTGACTGAGATTTCTCTATTTTTCTCCAGTGGAAGTATTCATGCTATAAAATCCCTCTGAGAACCACATGCACTGTATCCCATGGACCCTGGCATGCTGCACCTATATTACACTCCTTTGATACTAGGATTGCTTATATTTCTCCTGATTTCTGCAATGAGCCATTTGCCCTTTACTGTTATACAGTATCTATGCATTGGTGTTTTTTCTGAAGTTCTTGATGCTGATTTCACTGATATCAGATAGACTACAAGAAATGACTTCAATGTGCATATATTTGCTAAAACTTACTTTGTGTCCTAAAATTTGGTCTGAGAGTGTTGGTAGGCTGTTGAGAAAAATGTATATTCTGCATTGCTGTGGTGGGATGGTCTATATATGTCTTTTAGGTGATTTGATCTCTAATTCCACTTAATTCTGGAGTTTCATTGTGGGTTGTTTTAGCCTGAATGACATATTGGTGACAGTGGAGTATTGAAGTTTCTCACTCTGAACTGCAGTAGAGCTAGTTTTGTGAAAATGTGTGCACAGTCAGTGACCATGCTTTAGGGATGAAGTGAGTGTGCACACCAGTCAGTGCATGTGCTTTAGAATTTAGTGAATGTGTGCACCAGTCAATGTACATGATTTAGGTTATAATGGATATGTGCATCAGTCAGTGAACGTGCTTTTGGGTTGTAGTGAATGTGTGCATCAATCAGTGCACAGGTTTTAGGCTTGTAACTTTCTCTTTCTCCTTTCATCAGAATGATGTTTCCTTCCTTATATCTGTTTCGTCAGATAGTATTGCTATGCCTGCTTGCTATAGAGCTCTATTTGCTTGGAGTTTCCTTTCCATCCTTCCAATCTAAAGCTGCATGTGCCTTTGCCAATGGTGTATGTTTCAAGTATACAACAAACAGGTCTAAATCTTAATTCAGGCTGGGCTGTATCTCTTTATCTGAGAGTCAAGGCTACTGACAATTATAACTCAAAGTGAGTATTAGTTACTGCCATATCATTGTGTGATACTTGGTATTTCCCAATCCTCATTTCTTACTATTCTAACATTTTTCTCTTCCATGGCCTCTTAGGTATGTTCTACTTTATGTTCAGAGTTTAGAATATCTTTTACAGTTCTGGTCATGAACTATTAAAGATCATGTTTATCAGAGAAAGTTTAATTTTCTTCTTAAGCTGTGAAGGATAGTTTTGCTGGATATAATAATTTAAGTTGGCTATTGTCCTTATAAACTTGAGATATGACACTCTTTGTCCTACTGATTTTCAGTCTCTACTAAAAAAAATATGCTGTTATTTTTGCCAGGTTTGCATACACATACATACAAACAAACATAAACAATGTTATTTTCAATGTTTATTTTCAATGTTATTTTCTTGTTATATATACTTAGTATTTTAATTATAATGCAGGGGTTCTATTCTGGTTTTCTCTGTTTGGTGTTCTAAACTCCTCCTGACATCATGTTCAAGGAAACTTATAAAAGAACATTGAATTTGAGCTTGAATACACTTTCATGAGGTTATCATGATCATTGTGTCAGGAAGTAGACAGGCATGGTATTAGAACAGGAGCTGTGAGTTTTACATCCTGATCCACAGGCAACAGGAAGAGAGGGAGAGGAAAAAGAAGAGGGAGAGGGCAAGAGGGCGAGAAGGAGAGGAGAGAAGGAGAGAAGGAGAGAAGGGGAGAAGGAGAGAAGGGGAGAAGGGGAGAAGGGGAGGAGGGGGAAAGGGGAGGAGGGAGAGGGAGAGGGAGAGGGAGAGGGAGAGGGAGAGACTGGGCTTGGCATGGACTTTTGAAATTTCAAAGCTCAATCCTGAGACACATCTTCTGTCATAAAGCCACACCTCCTAACCCTTCTCACATGGTTCCACTCTCTAGTGACTCAGCAGGCAAATATATGAGCCTATAAGGGCTATTCTCATGCAAACTACCACATTCAACTTTTTGCAAAGTTTTCAGTAGTTTTTAGTGTTTTGTTTTTTAGCATTTCTATATCTTTATTAAATTTGTCTTTCATCTTCTTTATTGACTTCCTTAGTTTATTTAGTTGTTTATGTTCTTTTTTAGTTAAGTCAGGGGTTATTTAATTCTACTTACATGACAGAGTTGTCATCTTTTTTAATTCTTTGGGATTTCAACTGATTCACTCACATTGGTAATTTTTGAAAGAACCATGTTGCTTTAATTTTCCTCGTTTGTTGTTGTTGTTGTTTGTTTCTATATCAGAACCTGATTGGGTCATGGGTTTTCTCTTCTTCTAGCTATTTTTCTTTCTTTCAGTTGAGATTCACAATGTGCACATGGAATTCAGTTGCATTGTAACAGGGTGGGAGTGTCGTTTCTTCTCACTGGATTGGGGAGTCAGGGGTAACTCATTATCTAAACCTCCAGGCCAGGGTACCAGGCTTGATTTATAGCACCACTCCAAGAATAAAATGCCAGAACGTCACCATAACTGATGAATAGACAAGCTATAGAAATCAATAAGAATCATTGCTATTTCAACTCCAAGAGTTTTGGAAGGAACAAAGACAACGTGAGGCATTCAGTAAGATATTAGTTATAAAGGTATAAATGTGGAGAAAATAAGAAGAGTAAAACAGTTGTGGGCATTAGAGTTGGCACAGCAGAATGGAAAGGGAAAACCAATATAGGAATTGATGCAGACAAAGGCGCTCCAGAGAAAGACAGAACAGTGCGTGCCTGTGTTGCCTTATATGGCTTCACTGAAGAACTGAGTGTGAACTCACGGCATGCTCATGTATGTACACACGTATGTAACACCAACCAAGGAAGCGCTGAACCACCATAACTTAAATGGCTTTGTGTGATACAAGTTAGAGTTCTTCCTGCACCAAGCTTTCTTTTCTTATAGATGTATAAAGTTTAAATACAGATAATGTTGTTTGCTATTATTACTCCTAAGCATTTATCAAACTTGTGTATCTTGGGATTCTATGGCTCTTCTGTATTAGAATTCTGATTTTAAAAATTACTGGTTTGAATTGCTGACTTTAGTTTCCTAAACATTATTCAGTCAATTGTTGCTTTGGCTTATGATAGAATTCCTAGTAATTTCTGAATGGTCCTAAGCATGTCTGCTACTTTGTAATATATGTGTAATATATATGTAATATATGTGTATATATATGTAATATATGAGACAATAACAAGTGTAATCAAAATATCAGTCAACTCTGAAAAACATTACAGAGTCTATATTTTAAAAGATCAAATAATCAGCCAAGATTGAACTCTTTATATAAAATAAATAGGCATATCTATCTAATCAATATGCAAAATTGATATGAACTTTAATAAATGGTAAATTTGCATATCAAAGAATTGTTTTAAAATAAAGTTCTTTATGACTTGTGATCAGAAAATATTTTACTTGTATACAAATCTTATGTACTTATAAACTTTACTGTTGCATACATTTCTTGGATGAAAGGGCCATGGGTGGGAAAGTCTTTTCTGATTCAGGTGATAAGCGTTCTTTTCCATCTCCTCCCTGAGTCACTAAACGCTAGATGTAGAAAACAGAGCTTAGCAAAGCCTCTGAGAGAGAAAAAAAAAAAGAGTCAGCAGCCATTCCAGGACTGAACCAGGATTTGGAGTCCTCAAACTGGAAAAGTCCTGTCTAATCTGGGATGATCTGGCTTCAAGTCACAGCAGAGATTTCATCCACATGGGTTGACTTTCTTGAAGCAGTGTGGGTCCTACCACACTAGAGCCCTCAGCCTCAGCACAAAACAGAATAAACCAGTTCAGTAGGTATAAGCGATCTCTCCATGAAATGCCTGGGATGACCAGTAATATCTGGGGTATCTTAAATAAGTTCAGCCACCTCTGTGTTTTCTTCTGGCAACAACTTAGGTATTGGGTTATTTTCATAAAACTCAACAGAAAATCTATGTCCAAACTTTTAAAACTATAAAACACTCACAGTGCTATCTCATGTGTGTGTGTGTGTGTGTGTGTGTGTGTGTTTGCACATGCGCACACCTATGCACACTCTAGAAATGAGGCTTTATGCTCTTTGCTCAAGCTTCAGTGTGTGCTCTGACTCCAAGTCTGCCTTGTGCTGTTGTCTCAGAGGAATGTTTGGGTAATGGAGAGCACTGTATCCAAACAGTCTCCACAATTTAAAAGTTAAAGCCACCCATCTGCCACAGTTGACAGTGCCAACAGCTGAAGAAAGAACAGATACTAATTCCAAGCCCAATGCTAATTCTCTGCTGTGTTCAGGAGGAATTAAAAGAAAGATTGATGTCTACCATCGCATCAACACTGTCTCACACTAAATTTCCATTAAGGAGCTCAGATTACATGCAGAATGCAGGACAAGTGTCCTGCAATGCCTACCCAGCATGACATTTGTTCTCTGCAAAGGTGGGTTTCCTTAAAGGAGGGTCTCTACTTACTGCAGACTTATTTCTGTGAAGTTCATGAAACTTCATTATGTCTTAACAAGACTTTGAGTTCATGCCTAACAGGGATGGAAACTTGCCTCCATGGGCATGGGAACTCAAAGGTCATCACATAAATGGATTCAACACTTATCCAACATACAAATACCGGAAGAAACAGTGGGGTGGGTGGGGGCTGAACTTTGTTTTCAGATTATGAGCTTTTGTACAGGCACATGCCAATAAAGTGAGTTCTTCCATTCTCCAAATACATGATTGATTCTTTCTGGTCAGAATGTCTAAGGCAAGTGTAGCAATTCCAAAGGCCCTGGTGGGCTCAAGCATCAAAGATATGGGACTGTGCCTCTGAGTAATGGACGGACACAGGCGTTTGGAGACAGGTTCTGGATTCTGTGGCTATCAAGATTACCAAAGACTCATCCAGAAGACTGTAACTAGAAGCTCAGCCCCTGAATTCGATGGTCTTTTCAGCATACCATATCTTTCAGGGCTTTACTGTTATTACTCCAATTAGGACAGATATTTCATTAGCAAATTCTTATCTCTAAAGGGAAATATTGACTTGAAAACAACCACTTCCAGCCACAAGATTGTAAACACAACCTGGCAAACTAGTATTAACCAGCCTAATTAGGAAAGAGTTTTTCAAAAATCCAACCAAATATTTCTTTAACAAAATGCCACCCAAGATCTCAGTTGTGAACCATCAATGTTTTCCCTCTCTCCTTTCCACATGCATAAGACCTTTGTGGTGGTCGGCTTGGTATTTACATAAGCTCTGAAAAGGCTCATCGTTAACCGAACTGGCAATGAAACAATTCCTGTCCTTTCTGACTTCAGTGCATCTAGGTCATAATTAGACTTATAAATATATGCTATTTATGCTGCTATATTAGCACACATGAATAATCCCAAGCATATTCAGATTTCATCAGCTTTAAGTAAATGAAGAGGGATTTGAGAATCCAAAAAGAGCAGGTAGAGCCTGTGCTTATGCAGAAATCTTAAAATGGGCAGTTTCCCAAGGAGCTTCTCTGTCTCTCTGACAGCTGCAGTGTCAGCGGGCACTAATCTATCATCATTACTCTTTGGTTCACACTGGCTGCTGGGACACAGGGATGTAAGGACAAGAAATTAATGACATGGCAATCAAATGGGAAAGAGTTTTAGGAATGCAGAGGAGATGGGAGAAAAGGAGCTGAATCACTGGACTAAAGAGATGTAAGCTAGGGGCATGGGATTAAGAAAACATTAGAGCATTACTTTTTAGGACTAAGGAATGAACTACTTCTATCAATGTGTTAGGGCTCTATTTCATTAGTGTATGGTAAATACACTTTGAAAATCGTTTGTTTCGCAATACATTTTTTAAGTGAATTTGGAGTTTGTGAAAGAATTTAGTGGCTATTACCTGGGAGTGGGGAGAAGAACCTGTTCCTGACCAGGGTTCTTGCAATTAGCAAGGAACTCATGCACGCATGTACAACCATAATGGTTCGGGATAGAGGAGTCTTGGTGCAGTAATCCCCTCTTGCTTATGACCTCCAGTCTTACGTGGTCCCAAGATTGCCACAATGTCTCTAATTTCTTAGTTTTGTTCATATTACTCATGCATCCTCCATTTTAAGTAATGTAGAGAGAATACTCCAATAGAATTCTGTCTTGCTAAGTATTTATTCGGCTACATTCTAAATTTTCAGGCACTGTCCTGGGAATTGGTTGGGCAAAGTTAACTTTGAAAGGTTTGTGGATAAATAGATAGAGTCACACCAAGATAGAATTCTTCCTGAATACAAATGTCGAAGGTTTCCCCAGTGGAGCATTCCCAGATAGGAGATGGAGGGAAAGGGAAGTGGTCACTGACCTAAACTCCAAAGTTCTGTGGTAGAAAAGCAGTTCTGAAAGTCCTCTTCCTGCTCTGACAGCATTTGAATTAACAATGTGGATGCATTTTGTAATGAAATTTTTGTACCTCACTAATTGGGATACTGGACCTTTCATGAGCTCTTACATAAATATGAATAGCCATGGTTGAGTTGGCACAAAGTCCTCTCTGTGAATAGCTAATGTAGACTTCTTAGCTTAATTTCAACCCATTTGGTTGAAAGTAGCAAAAGTTGGAAAGAAAATCTCAAGTCAGCCAACTATTATAGAAAATGTTCTTCTCCATCCTTATAGGATAGTGCTGGAAACAGTACACAGAAACATCCAAGAGGGAGGTTCTAAAATGTTAAATGATTACTTGAATAACTTTCACCTATTTTAAACCCTCTTTAGATGACATAAAATTACAACATAAATATTATATAAATAGTTGCCATTGTGTATTGTTTAGAAATAATGATAAGATAATTGTATTCAGCACGGCTATAAAACTGTTTAGTATCCAAAGCTGGTTGAATGCATGGGTCCAGAGCTTGAGCTCTGTGGGGCTGAAAACATAGCTTCTATCAGAAATTTAAACTAGCCTGAGCACCACCATGACTGCCCTTGTATTTTCACTATAGTATAACTACAATATAATTTTCTAGTAATGATAGGAAATGCAGGGGAACTTAAGAAGCATACAGTAAATCAAGCAAAAAGCCAGCCATTGAGTTGAGCAAGACCCCAAATGCCCCATTAACCTGTATATCAGCCCAGCCAATTTATACATATCATTACACATGGGGTTCAGTGGCTTGTTGAGGTGCTATTCTGGGACACTTCTCACAGTATAAAAGGGCTGGTGCTTGAAGAACTGGACCCATTTGCTGAGTCACATGGAGGCAATAAGGTAGACAGATTTCCTCCATGAATTAACAGACTCAGTGAGTAATTGTTTCCCACTTGCCAAGGACTGTGCTAGAGAGGAAAGGCGCACTCCGTGCCTCTCTCAAAGTCTCAACAGATACCACATCTGTTCCCTCACGTTGCTTTGTGAAATCATTTTGTGCATAGCACAGAGTTGGAAGCTAAATCGATTATCAACTCCAATAAGAGTGAGGACTCTAAATGTTATCAATGGCCCTCTGGCTTCTAATCCACAACAGAGTAGTCCCCTATTAACTGTGGAAATCTTTGCTTTAGTTTTAGTTTCCAAGAAAACACAGACTGTATTGGTTTGAGATAAAGTATAGGTTTCCTTTTATAAACTGTCACACTAAGGCTCCTATCCTTATGAGAGGCAGCATATGGCGGTACAAAAGTAAATTTCTCTACGTTTTTCCTGAGTCATTATTACTGGAAATATGGCTTGTGAATCATTGTGTAGGTCACCCATGTTTATAGAGGTATTTCAAACAAGTATCCAAGAAAGCTAAGGTCTATAACCCTACTTGAAAATAGAGATGGTTTAAACAATAGAAGACACTCTTCTTGAGACAGGGCCTCCCTGTGTGTGCTGGACTGGTCTTGCCTTGCCCTGCTCATGCCTTAGGCTCCTGAAAGCTGGGATTGCAGGTATAATCCCCTACATGTAGCAGTTCCTCCTTCATACGGTATGTGCCATACCAACCCGGTGGTCCACAAGGCACCCCAATGCTGTGACCTTTTCTTGTTCCTGACACATGTACCTCATCTGTAGTTTCCTCCTAAAACATTACAGGATGAATGGATATGTGAACACCATCAGGTTGTTTGCCTGGAAGGCACTGTTGGTTGCAGTGAGAACTTTGAGATCTTTAAAAATCCATTTATGTTATAGAAATATGCTTTCCTTTTTTTTACTACCAGGTGCCCAGGTATAGGATACAGGCCTGCTTCAGTTTGTCCATAGCAGTTGACCACGTCTCATGCTCTAGGAGGGGCGTGATTTTTGCCAGCCGCAGATAGTTTAATTCTGGGGACTCTGGAGGGGGGAATAAATGCCAGCGCCCCAAGAGGGGCTGGAGGAGCTCTGAGGAGGAAGGTGGCTGCTGCTCCCATTGCTGCTCCCAGGTGCTGTTGTTGCAGTTTGACAGGAACTACAAGTTGGAGATCCCCTGACGATGAAGATTGGACTGGCCCCAAGAAACATGACATCACTCAACAGGAAGTAGTCTGCTTCTAGCTGAAAGAAACCCCTTTCCCCTCTAATATTCTTTCTCTCCAACCTATTATTGGGGGGCTGGGAGGGATCATGGCGGATTAAAGGTTGGAAGGAGGTAGAGGTAAAAGAATATAATAAAATAGCCAAAATAGCCCCCAAAAGCACCATGGTATTGGTTGTTGCTTTTTGTTTTAAATATGGTCCTGGAAATCAGTTCATGCTAAGACTGGCTCCGTGAGATCCTTACATGCATTCCCCAGACTGCTTTACCTCTGTTCTGTGACATTAAGGAAGTCATGGTGTATAGGAGGTGCCCAGAGCTGTCACATCTGCTTGCTTACTTGAATTTACAGCAACCACCCCTCTATTAGCTCCTCATAGGAACAAGAAGGGCTCGTTGTTATCTTGGCTTCCAGATACTGTGGCAAAGGAAAGGAAGATGGATGGTAGATGACACTAGAGATAGATAGCAGGTGACACTAGAGAAGGAGCAGAGGAAGTACACCGAACCCTGCAGCGAGGCATTCCCCAACATGGCCGTATGTGTTCAAACATGTGATCTTCTCTATCAACTTCCTAAGCATCTGACACGAGTGTCTTCTGTGCATCGGTGTTTGGAAAAGGCAGCGGGGGCTGCATGTGTGTGAGGAGATGAGAGTTTTAGAGTACTGAGGGACATGTGGAGATGTAGACAGCTGACATTTTGGTTTCTTGAGAAGTTGCAATGTTACATAAGGCTTCTGCTTCTGAAACAGACAGAGCTGAAACTGCTCATTACAAAGCACAGCCAGGGAGCACTCCGTGGAAGGCTCTCCTGCGAGCATCTGAGGGAGAGAGAGGAAAGCCATCTCATGAAGCTATTAGGAATCTGGTCTTCTGGCCACTCGGGCTCTGGCACCTTTACAGCAGTTCTGACTCAGAGTGCTGCCGAACATGGTCCTGTGCCAGTTCAGCCATCTGCTGTCACCTCACAAATAAGTGACGGTGGAGAAGGAAGGTTCGTGTTGGCGTGTCATGTGCACCCACTCTGCAAACTGTGTGTGTAGCTGTGCTTCACGTAATACCAAGCAAGACTTAGGGTATTTTTTTTTCTGAAGAGCATATTGCACAGTACCTTCTAGAAATGCTCCCAATGCTAGATACACGTCCCATTTGCATAGAAATATATGGTCTTTGATGTGTAGTCTGCAATGTCTGCAGAGAGTCTGAGATCAGAGGTTCCTCATTTTACCTGCCTTTTAGGTGTCAATATCCACTCAGTGAACTATTGCACTGGTGATTTGGAGGCATTATTTTAATTCCTGATGTAAATTTATTTTTTCAGCAGATGTGGTTCTGAATCTATTACATTAAATGAATGAGAGAAACGCATATGACATCTCATTAGTTACTAGCAGAAATTCTGCCAAGGGGCTGCTGGGTGTTCCATACTGGGGCAAATGGGACAGACCAATCTGCAAATTCATCACTGATCTCTACCCCAGATGAGGGGAGGAAAAGACATTTCATTACATTGAGCATTTGGATGCCCAGCCCCGCCAAGTGTTCCAGTATGTTTTACATGTCCCTCACCATCATCATTCCTAGAACACTAGTTTTTAGCATTTTGGGGTATCTCGGGCCATGTCCTATAACATCGTGGCTTACTGACCCTCTCTGCGGCCATGTCCTAACATCGTGGCTTACTGACCCTCTCTGCAGCATTGCTCCTTCCTGCTGCTTGGTTGTGGCCAGATGGGGCTTGCAGGAACCTGGGTGCTCTGAGGTCATACACAGGTGACTTTGCTCTGCTTTGAGCCGTTGCTTAAACACAACAGAGAGAGCCGGGAAGGGCTTGGACAAGCTTCATTCGTCATTGTGAATCATAAGCACCTTGCCCAGAACATTCTGCTAAAGTCTTTAACAAAAACCGAAAATGGGCACAGGAGGACAAAGCTTTCCAAGAACCAGACTGTAGCTGGAGGTTCTTGTAAGGCCCATTCGTGGCTTTCCCAACAGCTCTGTAGGGTCCAGGGAATTCCACATACCTGGAGAGCCTGGGGCCATGATCAGGACCTCAGAACACAACAACCTTCCTCCACACTTATCAGAACTCTCTGTCTGGTTAGTACTGTGAAAACAAATGAATCGTTGCCTTGCCTTCCTAGCAACAATATTGATCATTTCAAGAATCATAGCTGATGTTGGCTACACATGGGAGCTTCCAGGGTGAAGGTCAGAACTTTCAGGATTTGAAGCAAAGAAATTCAGAAACCGCAGTGTATCTGTGAGTGGGAGGAAACAGACTGATGGAAGCAGTCAGTGCGCATCCTTCCCAAGAAGAGATGATGATGACACTGACTTGCTGATTGCAGATTGTGACTCCCTAATGCATCCCACCACACTAACAAAGGCACTGATTGCACATAATGGGGGCAGAGCTTTCCATCCGCAGAGGGTTTATTTAACCTCTGCCAGTGTTTTTTTGTCAGGCTGTTCACAACTCTTCATATATCTCTTAGCTGGCTTATCACAAAGTTCAATATATTTTTGATGCATGGGATTTCAATGTTGTTAGCATATAGAAATGCATCTGTCCTCCTACTTGGAGATTTGACAGATTATCCTGTGAACGTGTGTGGCTTCTTTTTCTGACACTTTGCCTGCTTAGTCACTTTAGACTGAATGATGTCATATCATTCCTCTCTTCGAATGATTGCAGCTTTTTGTTTAACCTTTACCACACTTCAGTATCAGTTATATTGGCCCAACTGTATTCTGTTCCAATCTGAGACAGACTCTGAGCATTATCCTACAATTTTCTTTTGTAAAAATGATCCTTTTTGAATATTAGAGCATGCTACTTCTATATGCTTTGGTAAGTCCTCAGCCGTGAGTGAATGAGAAGTTATATTTCCCTCTTGGTACCTTCTGAGATCATAGTACTCATTTTTTTTTCTGTAAATACAATAAAAGATCACCAATTCTCCTATGTCCACTCAAAGAAGTGTGTGGGGAGCAAACCTGCAGACACAGGGGCTTTTTTGATTGACAGACTTGAGTAATATTCATCTATGATTTTCTTTTCTTTATTAATCTTATTAAATTTAGGAGTTTAGGTAATCGAAATATTAGTTGGAATAGACATCTATTCTTCAATGCTGAGGGAAAATATCCTTCTTGGAGAAATTATTTGGTAGGACTTGTGTGTTCCCAAACAGCTTGGCAGCTCATTTGATGGCCGTGCTACAGCTATGAAGTGGAGTGCCCTGCAAAAGCCACCTTTCTCTGAAGATGTTACACACTGACTGACTAACAACACTTAGTGAGTAGGCAGAGCTGGGATGCTGCAGAACAGAAAATTATCTTGGCCTACCCTTGGAAACCTTAACAGGCATTTATCACATCATCTATTTGAGAGTTTGGTATATTCAGGTAAAATCTTTTGGGTTATATTAAGTTAGACTAACAACCTAAAGGAGAGATTCATACTTCATGGTAACTTTTCCTACTGGATGCTTTCATCAATGTTTTTAGTAAATACTTTGATTTGACACTTTTTTCCTTAGGCTCAGAGGTTAAGAGCTACTGGATACTCTTATAGAGGACCCAGGTTCAGTTCCTAGCACTATAGGGGAGCCCATAACCTCTGCAAATCTAATTCTCAGGGATCTAAAATTTGTTTTCAGTCTCCACAGGCACTGCAAGCACATGGCACACAGCAGGCAAAACATTCATAGACATACAATGGTAGTAAAAACTTTAAATCAATAGTATCTCATGTAACTTACTCCCATGGTAGAATATGCAATTCATGGAAATCCAAACTGATGTCCCGGGGTCGTGGCCACTTAAGTATGGCTCAGAATTAAATCATTTCTTATTCCCTTTATAGTAAGTGTTGGGTTTTATGTCTTACATTCATTATGGAAATATTTATAATTAGATAATATCTTAAATGAAGTAATCAAAATGTATTGATTCATTTTGATGTTACACCTATATTAATAAGTATATGTATTTACTGAACTAAATTAGTTATACCCTATTCACATTTTTAAAGCTCTTAATTATTTTAAATTCACTTTTTCCCTAACACTGTTTATTTGGATCTGCTTTACTCACATGAGTTGTAGGGGACATTTACATTTCCTTTTTATTTTGATGTGACAACTACAAACTTTATCATTGTTATCATTCCCTTTGCTTGTCAGTCTCTAACTTTATTACTTTTTACTCTGTTTGGGGTATTTCATTTTGTTGTTTTTTTTTTTTTTTTTTCTGTTATCTCATATTAGATTCCTAGTTTTTCGGCTTCTGTTCTTATCTAATGAAACCCAAAAATCCATGCTTACAAATTTGCTCTGAGGGGCCATAGTGGCAGAAACCTAAGGGTGTAGCTTTCCTGTGAAGAACTTCTTCCTCTCTCACATCATCCCCAATGCCACCTAACCCTTATGCTTGCTTCTTTGATTGCTTTTCTGTAAGCTTTCCTTTGTGTTGTTTAGAAGCATTTATTAATTTTCAAATGCAAGTTTGGCTTAATAGTTATTGATTTCTGACTCTTTTTCATTGAAGTCAGAGGATGCTGTGAGAAAGACATTAAAGTTAAAGTGACTGAAACATACTCTGTGGCATAGACATGACAAAACTTTCATAGACACATCTGAACATTTAAACAGAGATTTGTCATTTGTAGCCAATCCAACATTTATTAATTTCTTCCAAACATGTGCCAATTATAAATTTATTAATTTTTACTTCTTAATATTTTTACAACTAGACTTGAAACAACAAAGTGCTAGATATTGGTTATCAAGCATTATGGCGCAGTGATTCTAGAAATAGACAAAGGTACAACAGAGTGGGGAGGGAGGAGAGAGAGAGAGAGGAGAGAGAGAGAAGTGGGACAAGTCTTGAAGTGACTTCTGGAGTCTGTTTTTATGGTTACCATACAGGGGCACAGGTAGGATAATCAAGAGAATCCTTGAATGTTCCCACAAACTGAGGAGATGGGCCTGGAATGGAAAGAGGTAATTACTTAGAATTGATGGGAGAAAGGGCTCAGTAGAGACAGCCCCAGAGAGAAGGTGTGCTCAGCAGAGTGCTGGCTGTGGGCTGATGTACATGAGCAACTGTCTGAGGCAGACCTTCCTTCGAGGCTGGAGCAGCAGTACCCTTACCCATCCCCGCACGAGATGCTACATTTCCATCAGCATCCACTCCATCTTCTACTTCACAGGGATATAGAGAACATACAGCAGCAGGGATGGACAGCCCTGGTGTGCACTCGACCTGCAAAGATCAGGCTATTTCCAAACAACTTTACTGTGGCCCTGACAGAGATAAAGCTGAAAACAAGAACATACCTAGTACTTAATAAGGTCCATAATATCGGAACCAGACACTCCAAACCAATCGACAGAAACTAATAGACAGATGACACTGGAAAGGGTTTATGATGGTCAGTTATGATTGTCAATTTGATTGAGTAAAAAAGCTTCTATATTCTAGAGGATCCTCAGAGATGGCTCAGAAGGTAAAGGTGTTAGTTAGCTACCAAGCCTGATCACCTGAGCTTGATCCCTGGAATCCACATACTCCTGCAGGTTGACCTCAGGGTTCCATTGTCACATTCTGTCTCTGTCTGTCTGTCTGCCCACCTCTCTCTCTCTCTCTCTCTCTCTCTCTCTCTCTCTCTCCCCCACACACACACACACACACACACACACACACACACACACACACACACACCATGCAGCTAGGCGATCTGTGAGTACAGTAGTACAGTTGTGCCTGTGAAGGCTTCTCCACATAGGACTGAGGAGGAAGATCCACCCACCTGGAATAAGAGCAGAACCATCCCTTAGGCTGTGGTCCTCTTAACAGAATAAGAAGGGCAACAGAGAAAGGGCTACCTGAGCAGCCCCATGCACCTTCCTCGGCTTCCCGACTGGGATCACAGACCTTGCTGCCATGATTTCCTTTGCTGAACAGACCACATTCCTCTGACCTTGAGCCACAATAAATCCTCCACTAAGCTACTTTTATTGTGTATTTGGTCACAAGTAACTAATATGGACATTGACCCAGTTCTAAGAGCTTTAGTTGCCTTTTGACACACAGAAAAGTTTCTAAAACTCAAACGTAGAGTTGAAAGCTACAGTTGTTGAGTGAACACCACACTAGAGTGTGTTTGTGGCAGGAGCACAGCTGCAGAGTGAATGACACCATGCCTGAGAGTACAACAGCGGAAACTAAATCATAATCCAAGAGCTGTAAAGGGGTAATAACAGAGAGAGAGAATAAACCAAAACAGACACACAATCAAAAGGGCAGAACTAACAGGACCTAGATGGAAATTCAAATTAACCATGCCAGGAAAGATAAGGCCTCAGCCAGTGCCAGTCTCTACAGAAAAGAGCCAAATAAAGAAGAAACCGCATCCCAACTGCATAAGCCATGATGTGAACCTGTGACATAGAGAAGGCATCAGTGAACATTTCCTATCAAATGTCAGATACTAAATGGTTGTCATTGCGGTTCTTAAACCAGGTATTATCATAAATGTAAATTTTAAAACGTAAACATGTAACATCAAGAAGGAAATGGAACCTTAATGACCCTAGGCTAAGAAAACATTTTCTAGGTATGACTCCCAATTTGTGACCATGAGAGAAAAAAATTTTTAATTCATTCTCTTTTAAATTTTCTGCTTTGTGAAACACACTGTTGATATGTTAAAAAGGTCAACCCACACACTTAGGGAAAACATTTAAAAATTAAGTGTTTTATAATGAACCTGATACATATGCTGAGCCCAGTAGGGAGAAAACAGCTCAATAAATTAGAGAGAAAAGCTTTGAACAGATATAGCAATCAAGAAAACTACTACATCCACTCCAGTAGTGACTCGAGTGACAGGCCCAAAAGTCTGGACACAGTCCAGGCAAAAAGTTCACGGAAACTTAGTCTCCTGGAACCATGGCATCCTGTATAACGAATGCTCCAAACTTGTCCTTGCTTTAGTTGGTGAACGGATCTGTGTGCTTTCCCTCAGTATTGTTTTATTATAGGTGGCTCTAAGCAATGACTTGCCAAATACCTAAGCAAAATTGAACTTTGCTTCCTGGCCTTCACCAATGCCCTAGGTAGTCCTTGAGCCAACCCTGAGCTTGGAATTCAGTAAGAATGTTGTCTATTCAGTGACATTCAGAATTGCCCCTAGTATTGTAAGAGAGTTAGTGAAAGAAATCAGGCATTACTATCTTCTACATAGAGTTAGAAATCTCAGGACAAACTTAGCAAACTATACTTAGAATCTTCATTACAGTCAGGTATGGCAGACTACATTGCATATTAGAAGTTGGTGAGTTCTTCTGACAAATGGAGATTCCCTAGAGATACTTAAAAGAGAAACCAAGTTACTCCCTTGTGCAGGAATTTACAATGACCCTGGAAGAGGGAAGGTTGCGATCTAAAAAGGAACTAGAGTAAATACTTAGAACTATAGATAGCTGAGCCACTCCCATACACAGGAATTTACAATGGCCTAGGGGGAAGGTGGACTATACAATAGACTAGAACTGGAACTATGGCAAGGGCATGAAGCCCTTGCCCCTGACTTCTAAGATTAAGCTGACCTTAGGTGGGGCTGCTTTTGATCCCAGTTCTTAACATTGATTTTTATCCCAGTTGGTTCCTGTTAGCTTTTTGTATGTATTCCTCTGTTTTGTGTAAAAGTCACTTATAAGACTGGTGCTTGCTTTGAGACAAAATTGCATTCAGATACAGCACACTCCCTTGTGTCCATGTCTGTTTGTCACCCTTTCCATGCCAACTCCTTGCTTGCCTGTACCAGAACCCTGATTTCTCCCATGGATTGAGGGGGACTGACTGAGGCCCGTCTGCAGCAGAAAACAAGATGGCAGAGAAGTACTTGGGATGTCCAGCATCATTATTTATTGGAAGAACAAAGACCGCACTTTATGTCTGTTTTTTCTACATGCTGTGACTCCAATAGGTAGAACTCAGGAGTGTACCCTCTAAGCCATGATACACTGCCCGTGGCCAATCTGAAAACACTGGTTCCCATGTGCCCTTCATGGTTGGGTTTATATCACACACCTGTCAGAGTGGCCAACCATGTTACTTTGCAGGCCATTTCTATAATACAATGAAAGTTGCTTGACCATACAAAGATTATTTCATATCTCTGTCCATAGTAGATTTATGTGTGGTAGTCAAGACTAGTGAAGTATCAAAATGTCTAATCCGAAGAACGCATCCATCTTGATTTGTTTATGGGATGGGAATGAGACTAGCAAGAGATGCTGCACCACAGATGAATCATGGAATCATACTGCGGGAAGAAATTCATTCAGGGTCTGCATTACCATGCATTTTGCACACATATGTATACCATGCATTGTGCACATGTATGTGTACCATGCATTTTGCACATGTATGTGAGTGCTTATTTCCAGAAGATTCCAAGTAGCCTGCTGTGACAAGAAGTCAACAAATGGATGCTTGCTTGAGCAGCTAGGATTTCAGCATGGTGGGAATTCTGAGGGAGAATCAAAAAAATGGCTGAGGTAACTTGGGGGTGACAGAAATGTTCACAATCTTGACTGCGGGATGGAGAGAAAGATGGTTGGAAGAAGATAAAATTGTGAACCTTAAATCTATACCATTTACTTTATATCAACAATGCCAGAATAAAGTACTGAATAGTATGTTTCTCCTCCTCCTTCCCCACCTCTTTCTCTTCCTTTTCCACCCCCTTCTCCTCCTTCTCAATCACCGGCTCTTCCTCCTGCACCTCCCTCCTCCCTCTCTGTCTTCCTCCACTCACAATTATTTGCAGGCACAAAAATCTATTAATGGCCAGAGAAGTTATTTCACAAATTACACAAAAGTGAGGGCAATATGTTTTTTAATGGCATGCCATGTGTACAATGTTAATGTTGTACTTAACAAACTGCTCACGTTCTCTCTGGTTCTTTGAAGCTGCTGCAGAAGCTAACTTTTATCACAAACTACAGCCTTTGAGTGGGCGACTACTTACATTTCAGCTCTGGGGTCTTCAGATGCTGTGACTCCTGTGGGCAGAACTAGTGTCTCATTAGCCAGGATCCATGGCTGCTCTGACGTGGCTGACCACTGAGCACTAACTGCCACATCTGTCTGCCATGGCTGGCTTTACACGTGACTGGATTTTTAGGTGCTAAAGGTCAATCCCACCAAGATGTGGGAGCCTTGCTAAGGCTTCGTGGATGCTTCGGCATTAAACAAGAATGAGAAAACATGTCATGAGTCATTTTTTTTTTTTCAGACCAGGTAAAAGGGGCTTAGAGGATAACTGCCTTTACTTGAGTCTTCTCCTACTGGGGAAAAGCAAACGAGAAAATTGAGGCAGCTTCTAGCAGCTTTGAGCTACACTTAGTGTTAAATGACAAAGTTGCCTCCCCCAATGCTTTTCAGACACCCCCTGCTAAAGGAAGTGCTACTTCTTTCAACAACCCCACTGGGCAGACAGGAATGAAAGAGAGATGGCACCAGGTGACAGAGAGCTTGGTAACCATGACAGGATTTACAAGTGTGAGGGTAGGATTCAGACAGGATTTCATGAACAGCCTCCCCAGAGGTCTTCCTTTGTACAGCTCCCAGAGCTCCGTGTAGTGTCAGGCAGGCATAAAAGCAGCAGAGGCAGAGCCCACAAAGAGGCCCAGAAAGGAGCCAAGAGAAGCCAGGGCCTCCTGTTTCTGCCTACACCTGCAGCAGGAAGGACACCCCCCCTGCAGGTCCTCACCTGTGTCCTCCATACATCCTGGAGGGCAGGTGAATTCCATCTCTGTCCCAATCGCTGTCCTAAGAAGGGTAACTGACAGACAAAAGCCTGGTGGGTCAATACAACTCATGGATCGTGGAAATTCTGAGGGAAGAACCTAGAAACAGTGACTGGGGATGTTGAGGGAACTCTTTCTTAGGTAAAGGTTTAAAAAAAAAAGTCTCTATCCTTCTTATAGGGCATCAGTAACAAACCAAGCTATGATCCCACCAAGCCCAGTGTGGAGCCTCAGTGAGTTTATTGGGCTCACTTACAAAGCATGGGTGAGGAGTTAGTTATAGGAGTGGGGTGACCCTAAATCAGTCATGCTCCCTATAAAATCACAGCCCAATGTAAATGACCTTTAGCTGTTTGGAGAAAATGATGCCTTCAGCCGTTATTCTGTCACATGTACTCTAACGTATCCAGGTAACATATCATGTGTAATTAAGGTAGCGTTCCATGTACCTGGCCATGAGAGGCAGAAGAAGCTGCTGAAGCCCTCCCAAGCTCCTCCTCTGAGGGACCATCATAACCAACAATGATGTCAACAGTCCTTCTATGATGTCAACAGGCAACGTGCACACCCGCTCTTCCAAGTCAGCAGAGCTTCTCTGCTGAAGATGACAGCTGTGGAGGGCAGTGCTAGACAAAAGGGGTAGGATGGGTGATAAGGTCACAGAAAGGACTGGTGGCCTACGGTTCGGAGGATAACTCAGGAGTCATACGAACAAGGACACTGGGCTTCATTAAAACTGAAGAAACTTGCTTCACAAAAAGCACAGTAAATAAAATGAAGAAACCAGGCCACAGAAAGAAAACATCTGAAATGGGAATCTGATCGTGGACCGCTTTTAAAGATGGGCAAATGACCTAGGTACATCTATTCAAAGAAGTTAGTCTGGCAGTCAGAAGCAGCTCAGGGAGACCTCTGGTCTCATTAGCCAGCTTGCTATGGGGATCCTAGCTTTGCCTTCCCAGGCTGGAATTACAATCAAGCAGCCAGGTCCAGTAGGCATATGCATGAGTTTGTGGAATCCGAACTCATGGACTCACACCTGTATGACAAGCACTTTAGCCACTGAGCCATCTTCCTATCTACTAGGCGAACTTCTTGTATACTACCCAAAACTGCTCTAAAAGATAAATTGTTACAGGATGTTTGATCATACTGTGAAATCTGAGATTGTATACTGGAAAAAAACAAAAAACAAAAAAAAACTGTCTCTACTTGTCTTTAGTTGTGATGTGGTTCAGGCCTAGCAAACACCTTTAACCAAGAGTGTTGCAGGATATTTGACTACACTGAGATTCTGCACTGGAAAAAAATCTATTTCTAGTTATGGTGTGACTCAGCCCTAGCCCACACCTTTAATCTGAGAGTCTTCTGTTTAAACAAGATTGTGTAAAGTCAACCAAAGGTCAACAGGCAAAGCAGGCAACCCGTTAAAAGGAAGTAAATATAGAAAAAAATACAAAACAAAACAAAACAAAAAAACAAAAAAACAAAACAAAAGCAGAGTGAGAGGAAGTCAGGAGAATGGACAGAGAGACACAGGAAGTAGAAAGGAGGGGCATTCCGTTGGGAAGGTTTTTAAGACAGCAGGGAGAAGGAGAGATGATTTGGTTTGGTTTGTTTTGTTCCCACCCCCCCAAACATCTATTGAGGAGAAAAGTCAGGTGTTTTCTCTGCCCCTCTGAGCTAGCAGACTTTCATCACAGCATCTGACTCCTGAGTCTTCATTTGGTAAAACTGAATGTTCGGGATTTTGTTTTAAAAACAAGATGAAAATCTATGAAGTCTAAAAAGCTTTGAATATTTTCATCAGTCTTTTTTAATCTGCCATACTGGATGCCCTCTGGCACCGTTCTTCCCACTTATGGAGGCTCGCCGTCGTCCTGGCCCACAGTCTGACTTACTGAGCTTGCGATTTTACTACATGAAAGACAGAATTATTCACACATTTAACATTTTTCTCCTTTTAAAAACTAGTGAAAATGCTAACGCATTTCTGGTTATAACTTCTTTTTTTTTTGAATCAGTGTCCTGCAATGTAACCTGACCTGTCTGGTCTAGAACTCACAACCGTCTGGTCTCAGCCTCTACATTAGTGGGACTGGTCACAGGCAGATGCCATATATCCTGCTTGCTATGAACTTCTAAGTTATATCATTTTGTATTTACCTGGTCCTAAGAGACCCTTTTTGCTTGTCTTTTCATTAGATTTACTTATGTTTATTTTATGTGTATGAATACTTTGCCTACATGTGTGTCAGTATAACTCATTCATGGCTGGTATTCTCAGAGGCCAGAGGAGGGAGCCAGATGCCCTGGAACTGGAGTTACAGATAGTCATAAGAAGCTGTGCTGGTGCTGGGAGCTTAACCTGGGTCCTTTGCAAGAGCAGCCAGTGCTCTTAACCACGAGACATCTATTCAGCTCCTGGTTTGTTTTGGGTTTTACACTTAAATTAACTCTGTACTTTGTTTACTTTTCTGTTGCCACGATAAGACACCAAGACTAAAGACACTCATTTTTTTTTTTAAAGTCATTTAAACTAGAAGCTCACGGTTCCTGGAGGTGAGTCCCTGGCCATCAACAGCACTGGAACAGTAGCTGAGAAGTTACAACTAATCTACAAGCTTGAGGTAAAGAGAAAGGGATATGACATGGGTTTCCCAATAATGCCTCATCAACAAAACCACAACTCTTAACTCCTAAGCCTTCCCAAATCATTCCACCAATGGGGAGTCAAGTGTTAAACTATATGAGCCTTTGGGAGCTATTCTCATTCAAAACACTACAACATTCATAATAAAAATACTGAATTTGAAATAATTCTAATACATAATACTAAAGTACACCAGAACTTGAGTGGATCATGTCTCTTCTCTCAATATACAGCATGATACATTGCAAATGATCTCTGATTCCTGTTGTTTTTATAGATCACTGTTTTCAATTATTGTCATCAAAGTATTGTTTGCTATCAGAAATAAATCCATTCATATGTTTGCATACATTATATCTAGTATTTAAGTATCTGTCCTCGCTTCTTTAACATATAAACACAAATGCATGGTAATTCAATTACGGAGCAGCTCTACCATGCAGGTACAAATCATTCAATAAATATTTGCTAGTTTCCTGCCCAGATAAAGTATTAGATTTAGTTTGTCAGAACCATATACAAGATCTGATACAATTACACATCGCTTTAGCTCTGTGATATCACAGTTGTGCATAGTTAGGACCCTTGAGAGCCCTAATCTAGCAGGCAGATTTTACGGTGCTGAAAATCAACACTTACTGAAGCGAAGCCATTTTCACAATCTCGCTGGTGGAACTAAAAGAGAATCTAACCTCTTGACTTACAGTCAATAGTATTATTACTACAAGAGATTTCTGGCTGGTGGCATTGCCAGGGGTTCAGTATTTAAGTATGCCTCTTTAAATCGTGGCCCAGGTTATAAATGACTTCACTTCTTGGCTTTGAGGCAACAGAACCTGTACTTCCTAAAACAAGTCTACACCCATCTCTTGGTATACTGTGAATACAAGCAATGTTCAAGACCGCAATAGTCAGAGAAGAGTTCAGAGACACTGGGTATTACCCAGTGGATATCTGGCTTGGTGGCAGGTGCCTTTAGCTGCTGAGTCATCATCTCACTGGGCCCCAATTTAACTTGAGTTTTTAATCGCATTTTAAAATATCTTGCAAAATGTTTTTCCTCAAAATATTATCTCAAACGGTCTCACTTCTAATTCTCAAATGCCATAAAATAAATGTTACATAATTTTCCATTCTTATATAGTTAATTTCTCACTTATTAAGATAAGCTTGACTCAAATATTTAAATATTTGGTTCGTAGTTGGTGGACTGTTTAGGAGGGATTGGAATGTATGGCCTTATTGGAGTTACATCACTGGAGTGGACCTGTCTGCTTCCTGCCATGCATCCACGAAGACCATAGACTCACCCTCTAAAACTGTAAGCAAGTCCCCAATTAAATGCTTTATTTTATAAGTTGCCTTTTAGTTATTTGTTTACTCAATGACTCATTCTTAGGGTCCTTGTCACTCGTTTGTATGGCTCAGTGTCCCTGTATTTCCTGTGCAGGGCTTTCTTGGACTGGGCTTCATTTGTGTGCATTCTCTTCTACCTCATCATCCGGCTCCTCTGAGAATCCGTGCTAAGAAATAAGCAGCATTCTAAGAAGGACAGAGTTTCAGAAGTGTAGAGTTCATGTTGATCATTTCCAATCATTCCTATGAAGCACTTGACACACTTCCTATCAGGGCAAATAGCTTCCTCTTTAACCCCAAACACAGCATATATGATACGTCATGTGCCGGGATGCTCAGAGCTGGAAACCAGTGAGGACCAGAAAGAGGCCCCTGGCCCTGAGAAGCCCGCAGCCAGGAGGCACACTCTTGACTTTGTGCCTCAGACACTTCTGGGGCTCTGACTAAACTACTCATTAGAAGGTCCACAGCACTGGTTTTGATGAGACAAGTTGATTAAAAACCAGAAAAGGAAAAGGAGGTCGCTTTGAAAGATAATGCAGAGTGAGCTTTCAAATTAAATTTTTGATAGCTTTGAGCTTCGGCGAAATGAGAATGGAAAAACAAAATAAAGTGGCAGCATTTTAGAGAAATCTTTTATCTAAGTAAAATATTCTCCTCAGAAGCATCTCATCCAGTGCCTTTGATGCAGCTTGAAATCAGAACAAGCAGTACTCTCGGCTGAGGATGAGGGATGCCCTTAATCACTGGAAACCAGAGGTTGTAGCCTAACACTTGGTAGGCCTGTAGTGTGCCTCAAAGCTGACCTTGTATTCAGACTAGCTAATGGGTGGTTAATGTGCAGCAGATGGAGCTGCATCCCCCAACATTCCTAGTTTGGAGCCTCAGCCTTCAGTGTGATAGAGTTTGATACTGGGCCTCTTAGAAGTGATTAGATTTAGATGTGGTCATGAGGGTAGATTTCTCATGATAGAATTAGTGGTTTTAAAATATGCCTTTGCCGGGCATGGTGGCACTTGCCTTTAATCTCAGCACTCGGCGGGCAGATGTAGGAGGATTTCTGAGTTCGAGGCCAGCCTGGTCTACAAAGTGAGTTCCAGGACAGCCAGAGCTATACAGAGAAACCCTGTCTCAAAATAAATAAAATAAAATAAAATGTGCCTTTTATTTTTAATCTAAAGGCTGAAAAAAAAAAAAAAAGAAAGAAAAGGCTGTCTGTACCATGTGAAGACAGAGGTGGAAGGCATATTTATGAAAGCCAGGAAGACAGCCTTCACCAGCAGCCACATTGGCCAGTGATGTAACCCTAACCTTGTCAGCCTTCTGGGATGGGAGAAGTAGATGTCTCTTTAGTGACTTTCCCCATCGTAGCCCATGTCCATCCTCACAGACAGAGTAGGGTGTCTTCATGCTTGTCTTTTAGTTACCCATTTCTTACTACACAGGTGCTGTAACCATGGTATCCATAGGTCTGAGATTATGTTGAAATTATGATTAAGTTTTGTTCATAAAAAGAAATCAGGGAAGCTATACGATCAGAGCCTATGGGCTTCCAACTTTGGTGGGCAACCGTCTGATAAATTTATGTTGGAGAAAATATAGCATTCTAGAAGGGGAAAAGAAGGAGACCTAAGGAAGTGTCGGCTGTCTAAGGCAGCAGCATAATTCCATACCAAATAAGAACACAACTATTTACATAAACTATGAAAAACTGGCTCTGTGCAGTTCTCAATTTTTTTTTTTTTTTACCAAATAATTGCTCTCCTTTTGTACAGTGCATGATGGATGCTTGAAAGGAAAAAGTCCCAAACACTTTGCCAATAACTCTTCCCCGTGTTCCAGAAGGAAGTTTCAAAGGGAGATTCATTATGACATGATTCCGTGGATGAACTACAAAGCCTCTAACAACATGCTGTTATGTCTATTTAACTGGCTAAACAGGTCTATATTTAATTTATGAAAAAAATGAAATTATCCCAAGAATATTTTTCTCTCTATTTTCGTTTATATCACAAAACATGTTCTTTAAAAGCTGTATTCTGTAGCTTTTATATATTGCCTGTAAAGCACATGTAAAACAATATTCTATAACTAACTATGTCGTATCGCCTACATATATGTAGGAGGATGAGCCATTATGATATATGGGATACATGGGGAAGGAGCTTCATGACCAGAAATGTGTCACCTAAGATACTGCAATACAATCTTATTTGAATTAAAACTGAATAAAATTCAAAATGAAATTCTACTCAAAACTAAATCTTTTTTAATATCCCCCTTTTTCCTTTAGAATGGAAGAACAACGTTATTTCAGATGAATAACACTAATTTGTATCACACAGTAGATACTGAGGGATAGCAGCAGGAGGGTGCAGATTTGCATACATATGCCTTGCACTGGCTGACACGCCCACCTGGGAACAGCTGCAAGCAAGTGCTCTGGGAGGCAGGCACACTGGCAAGCTGCTGCCACACAGAAGTCTTTCTTTTGTAAGAAGGTTTTCTCTGGCCCAATTAGTCTTTCTGCCAAGCTTGCTTCCACTACCTTGGAGTAGTTCTCAGCAACCCTTGTGGTCTCAAAGCCCCCATGCTGCCAGTGTCTGGCATAGATGACTCAAAGTCCACTGTGAAAAAGCTCCACCCTTTTCCCAAATCCTCTTGTGATGTTTTAATCTGACTTGGTGTCTCTGTTTAAATTGGAATTCTGAGTTGCCGTGAGCCCCGCTTGCATATAGGAACTGTCTTTTTATATATAAACAATATGGCTTCAAGGCAGCTAGCTATATTTTAGTGCAGCTTGCCTTGGGAACTAATAAATATGTCTGTTTTGAAATTCTTTTATTCTTCCATGCGTAATGAATTATGATTCAAAGCAGACATGCCTGGAAAATGGCAGCAGGATGGTAGCTTTTCTCAAGTCGGTGATACATCCTCCAAAAGGGGCTTTTCTTGTGTTTTTAAGAAACAAAGCAATAGAAACACCATGATTTACTTCTCATCTTGAGTTAAACAATAACAAAAGACTTAAAAGACCATTTCAAATCCATGTATTGCACATGTATAAACTAATGCTCCCAGCAGAGAGAGTCACACCCTTGTTAAATGCTCTACAAGCTGATCGATTTGACCTTCAGGGATTGTGAAGAACTGAATGTTGCAGGTCCAGAGCTAGACTATCTTGCATGTTCTCGGCTACTGCACGGATTTTTATTCCCCACCTTTGTGGTGATGTAACATCTTGTGACTGTGAGATAAATGCTTTGGAAGGTACAAACCCCTAGCACCCACTGGCCAAGAAGGCGACCAGACACCATCTGAGGCTGATAGCAGCCATTTCTTTACTTCACTTCAATTTGTCCATTTAATGTGTCCACCAATGTATGTGAAAAGCATCTGCATTCATGTTTTCCTTTGTTCAGGCACCATAAAAACTTTATGAAACTGTTGCCACATTGGAAAAGAGCATTTGGGGGCATCCTGGCCAGTTTTACGGCAACTTGGTATGGTTAGAGTCACTTGGGAAGAAGAAACTTCAATTAAGGCAATACCCCCACCACACTGTCTAGTGGTCAAGCCTGTGGCATCTTCTTGATTTGTGACCTATATGGTAGGGCACATACTACAGGGTGTGGTGCCACCCCTGGACAGGTGGTCCCAGGTATATAAGAAAGCAAGCAGCTCAATCTATGAGGAGCAACTCATCAAGCAGCATTGCTCCATGTCCTATGTATCACCTTCTGCCTCCGGGTTCCTGCCTTGATTTCCTCCTCTGGCTTCTCTGCTGATGGGCTACAAGCTGTAAGGTGAGATTAACTCTTTCCTCCCCAAGGTGCTTTTGGTCAACGTGCGTTATCATGGCAATAGAGGCCCTAAGACGTGGGATGACTTGAATCTGTGTCCTCGCGCCATAGACACTCAAATTTGGTTCGAGAATAAACTTTCTTCTATTTCTTGTGAGAGAACTCTGGGCTTGATTTTTGTTTGGGGGGGGGGAGGTGTATTAGTTTGCTACATCAACATAGGCATGTATTAACATAATTGTATACTAATAGACCTTGTGATATAAATAACACATTTCTTAGGAGTGATGAAGAAGTCTTCTTGCCCCTTGGGCCTTTTCTCCAATATACACCTTGTTGAACGTATCAAGCCCACAACTTCACAACTCCTGTTCACTCCCTGAGTTCAGGGTTTGTCTGCTAACTGGTAACCTTCCAATCTGAGCCCAGGTCAAGCCCTGGAGAGTAACAAGCTTACTCACTGCCTGGTGGAGAAGCTGCAGCTTCCCTCATCCAAGATTCTTCAACTAAGGTGCACATCATCCACTTTGAGTAGTATCTGGGACCATCATCTAACTCTCAAATTTCAAAGTGCAAGAAAGTCTAAGGCCCAGTGGATGGGTATGGGAGTGTGTGGGAGGCACTGGGGGCACAGCGAATGGGTGGGTATGGGAGTGTGTGGGAGGCACTGGGGACACAGTGAATGTGTGTGGGAGTGTGAGGGAGGCACTGGGGACACAGTGAATGGGTGTGGGAATGTGAGGGAGGCACTGGGGAGAATGCTCCATGGGTAAAGTCTCTTCTATGCAAGTATGAGGACACGAGTTCATATCCCAGTGTCCACATAAAGCTGATTGCATTGTGTGTTTGTAACCTCAGGGTTGGGGGATTCAGACAGGTTGATACTGCCCTCACTGGCCAGCCAGCTTGGCTGAAATAGCAAGTTCATATTCAACTGAGAGACTCTGCCTCAAAAGAATAGGGTGGAAAACCTACTAAGGGAGACACCTGATATTGACCTGGCTTCCCCATACACATATATATATATATATATATATATATATATATATATATATATATATATATATA
>NC_034610.1:5708813-5737151 GCF_900095145.1 Mus pahari
TATATATATATATATATATATATATATACCTGTCCCTGACACCCCTCCCCCATACACAAGCCAGGTCCTCTGAATCACAAGAATCATGGGTCATCTGCAGAGGACTACAACAGTAGCAGGCTAACACGGGGCTTTGGCAGTAGGCTAGAACCAAATCCCAGACCTGATAGCCCTTTCCATGAAGGCGTTCAAGAATCTGTATGCAGCAATATATACAACTGATATTATGTGTATCCAAAATTAGTCATGATTAATGCTTTGCCAACATGACTCTTCAAGACATGACAACTGTGTTTGTCTACCACTTGCATACGCTAATCTTTCAAATTAGAAAAAAAGTTTTTAATCAAATTTTCTATGAGTTATCCTAGGTTCTTAAGATCTGGAAACATTTCTTTTCCACTTTGACAGCGATATTCAAACAGAAGAAATTCCAAATCTTTCTTCCTTGTGACTACAAATGAACAATAAAATGTTCCAAAACATATTTTTCTTAAAAGCACCAACTTTGCAAACCGAAAGGCAAAAGAAAAGGAGCTTGAAACATCAAAGGTGGCTCTCAAAATACTCTCTCAGACAAGAAAGCTTTGCTCACAGGGCCTTATCTTGAAAGCTCACATTGGTTGCAAAGCAACCTTTAAAGGATTACCTTAACATGTAGGGAATTGGGCCCTCTCTGATGTGGTCTAAAATTCATACCACAAATAGCTGCCTGACTAACATTGTTGAGGGGTATGTTGTGGGTGAGGAAGATGCAGGAGAGGATGAAGTTTCACAATGAGCATCTTTAGAGGTGAAGACATCTTCTATGGCAAGCAAGCTAACAGATGGGTAGAAGTTGGCTATCAATCAGCAGAACCTGATTCATACTTAGGTAGTCAGGGCTGGAGAAGGTGTTTTGTAGAATATAAATCTCTTTTCTCTACCAATATGTGGCATAGAATTTCCTTTGGCTAAAAGCTGTCCCTATTTCCAAGTTTTCAGAAAATGTGGTCTTCTGTAGCCATTGATTCTACCAATCATAGACTGAGACTATTTAGAAGGGAAAAAATTTGCACCACTAATGAGCACGGTCCCTGGTTTTCTCTATGAAGGTTGAATGTTACATTCAGGCAAACAAAGAAGTATGCGCAGTATATGGAAACACTAACCATTTTCCACAAAAGGCCTGCCTGACACCCCTGAAGATCCTGGAACCAGCCAGCACCCCAAGAATACTTTAGGATGGATATATATATATATATATATATATATATATATATTCATAAGTATTTTCTTTTGTATAACAGTGATTATTTTAATTTCTGTAAAATTTTAAAGGTCATAAATCCATGCTTACTGAAAGCAATCCAGCATTAAAATATAAAATAAAAAGTCCAAGCTCCCAATTCTACCCTCTCTTTTCTCTTCTCAATTCCAAAGCACCACTGCCATCCCTACAAACCTTTCACTGAATGAGCATGCATGCATTCTGACACCTGGATGAGCATGCGTGCATTCTGACACCTCGATGAGCATGCGTGCACTCTGACACCTCGATGAGCATGCGTGCACTCTGACACCTCGATGAGCATGCGTGCACTCTGACACCTCGATGAGCATGCATGCATTCTGACACCTCGATGAGCATGCGTGCACTCTGACACCTCTGAATTCCATATATGATATCCACTGTCCTGCAATATGTTTTTTCACATAACAGAATGATTCATCTCTAAGTCAGCAAATACAGAGCTTCCTGCTCTTTTTAGATGTTTACATAGAACATAATGAAAGTCCACACTGGCTGCAGAGTCACCCGTGGAGGGGTACCTTTATGTGGGAGGAAACGGGCCCTCACTGATATGCTCTGAAGTTCATTCTAGAGATGGCTGTGGGAACAACATTTTTTAGTGGTGTGATGATGGTGAAGAAGAGATAGGAAACTCTGGATCTCTCTCTCTCTCTCTCTCTCTCTCTCTCTCTCTCTCTCTCTCTCTCTCCTTTTCTTAAAGAGTTTTGAGATAATTGAGAGGGATGGTCTTGTTTGAGGAGGTTTCACTGGAGGGCGGCTTTGAGGTTTCAAAAGACCTATGGTACTTCTCTTTGTCACCTACTTTGTTACTAAGATGAGCTTCCAGCAGCTATTGCTAGCCAGCCTTTGCCCTGCTGTCATAGGCCTTAACCCTCTGAAACCATAAGCCAATTAAATCCTTTTTTTTTTTGTAAGTTGCTTTGCTCATTGTATCTTATTGCAACAATAGAAAAGTAACTGAGACAATAGTCTTACTGGTGGATGCTACAATGCCTTTTCCCAATTCTTTCATTTTAAAAATTAAAAAGATAAACTTAAAACTTTTAGCTACAGTTTAACTTCCAGCTTCCTGTAGAATGGCTTGTGCTAACTTTCTGTCTCATTGTCCTTTCTTCTACTTCTGGTCTATGTCCACCTCATGTCTTTACTCTATAGAATGCCTTGGTCCCAAATTATGTGGTAGTGGATCCTGCTATTGTGGACAAAACCCACATACTTAGGGCCTTCTTCCTAGAGCTACTGATCTCATGTACCTATGGCTGACTACTATCATAAATTCTTGCTTATTTCCCTCCTGGCATCTGGCCCTCTCTGGAATTACCTTGACTGCTGTAAATAAGACTCTTTCTTTGGTGTTTTCTAATATATCCACATAGTGGGTTCTTAAGAAACATCCACTGAGAAGTTGTAAAAATATGCTTTCGGCTTGTATTATTGCACATGTGCCTAAATACTTCCAAAGAAAGGTGCAAAGAAAGGTGCTTAGGGTGTAATTTCTACCCAAAGGTGTTAGAGACTGACACTGAGCCATAAGCCAAAGATCCTCCCCCCTTTTTTGAGAAACTTCTGACCTTCTGAAAGGACAGCTGACAGAACACCAAGATCAGATAATAGTAACTGCAAACATTCCAGGAAAAACTACAGAATGCTCCCTGAGCTAAGAGTAGATAGTGTGTTCCTGGGCAGGTATGCAGAACCACCCCCGCCCCTGGGAGAAGGAAGAGGCAAGTTTCTCCCTCTTTACTTCCTCCTTCTCACAGCTTATATTCTGTAACCTTTTTTGCAATAAACAGACCTTGACAAAAAAAATTGCAGGGTCTCCTCCATCTGTCCCACCCATCCTCTTTCAGGCATGGTCCCCCTCGGAACCCCCAAATAACTGGGTCCAGCAGGTCGGGACAAGTGGCGGCTAATGTGGGGCCCAGGGTACGGACCCTAACTGGATGAAGCCCATTTTCTTGAGAAGGTCACTGCGACAAAGACAAAGTCATTTGGAGGAATGCTTTCACTGCTCATGAGAGAAAGTCATCCTCGGTAAGTTTACATTACTCTGTCCCATAGAAATGGGCCATAAACTGTCTAAAGAAGCGGTCTTCATCAGAGATCTGAAAGCTTCTCTCAGGGAAAGAAGGAGTTAGAGTTAGAAAGATTTGACAAAATTTTTTATCTTTGTTTCCCAAGTTTGTCCATGGTTCATAATAGATGGACAAGAGATTCATCCATTTAAGTGGGAAAAGGTAGGACATGATCTTAATGATCTTTTAAATAAAAAAGGGCCAGATGCAGTGCCTACTCAGACCTTTATTTATTGGGATCTTATTAGAGATATCATTAAGTCATCCTTGGCTGAGGCAGGAAAGATTATTTCATTGGCTGAGGATTTCCTTAAACCAATTTCTCGCTCGGCCTCTATGTCTTCTGTAAAGATTACAGATTCACAGTTGCCACAACCTCCTTCACCATGCCCCTCTGTTATTTTTAATATGTCTTCCTCAGAGGACCTGACTATTCGCCCCAAAAAGCTTGTCCAACCCCACTATCCTCAACTGCCCGCCAATGCAGTTACACACAGTGAGCCAAAATTGCAAGAATCAAAGCTTACCTACCCCATTTTTAAGAACCCTCATGACGATTGGCTAAGTCCCTCTGAGGAGAGTGAGTTGGAGGAAGAGGCTGCCCGATATCGCAACCCTGATTGGTCACCCGTTGCGAACACAGTGGCACGCTCTAGGCTCCCTCCTTACCCCTCCACTCCTGAAATTTGTGCACCCATGGTCATTCCACTGCCTCCACAAGGTGATTACCTTTTACAGGCCAAAAATCAGCTATCTAAACAAATTTAGGACCTTAAAGAGGTCCTAAATTTACAGAAACAGTTTGACGATCTCTCCACAGAGTTCTCCTCTCTTCAGGAGACTGTGAGACAGACCGTTTTCCCTTGTCCATTGATGGCTCCGGTCCGTTTCTCTGCCATCTCTGGCAGCCATGAGGCTTGTGGGACACCCAGCTCACTGCATTCTTACCTTAACAAAGTCTCCCAAAAATCTCATTCTAACAAAACCTCCCAGAGAGTTAGTTCAAAGAATCCTTGGTGTTCCCTATGTTAACCCGCCAGAGCGCCAAAGAGGCTTCCTCCTCAGAGGAGGACCCCACCGCAGATACAGAAAATGGTGATGAGGATAGTGAAGCTGATAATGAGACTGCATCCGCAGCTCCTGAGGCCCCGCCACAAGAAATGACTGAGTATAAAAGGTTAAAGTTTAAGCCACTTAAGGATCTTAATACTGCAGTCAAAACTTATGGTCCTAATGCTCCCTTTACTGTTTCCATGCTTGAGGCCCTTTCTGCAGGGGGCTACCTCACCCCTGCTAAATGGTTTAGAGTTACCCAGGCAGTTTTCACTTGAGGACAGTTTTTGTCTTGGAAAGCTGATTTTCTAGATAGGTGCCAATCTCTCACAAGGCAGAATCAGAGAGATCCCAAAGCGCCTGCGCCTGAGTGGGCTCTTGAAAAACTCAGTGGACAGGGAAAATATGTGTCTGAGAGGCACCAGTTTAAGTTCCCCATAGGACTCCTGGCTCAGGTTAAAGAGGCTGCCCTTGGGGCATGGCAGGCTGTCCCTTCAAAGGGACCACGCCTTTGACTAAGATTATTCAGGGAGCTCAGGAACCTTACAATGAGTTTGTGGGGAGACTCTTAGAAACTGCTGAAAAGGTCCTGAGGAAAATAATAGCAAGTTTCCAATTCTGCCTGTAAGGCTGTTCTTTGAGGCCAGACTAAAAATAAGGTGATTTAGGATCTCGCAGAGCCTTTCTCAGAGTGTGAATTTAGCTGTGGAGGCTGCCTTGCAAGCTGTTGCCCCTTCCAAAAGTTGTTTTAAATGTGGTCAGCCTGGCCATTTTGCCAAGTAGTGCCCCCTAACACAGGGCACGCCAAGTCCCAACTCCTCTGGGGCCAACACCTTCTGTACCTGCCACGGTGTGCCCCCAATGTAAGAGAGGCAAACATTGGGCTAGTCAGTGAGTGCCCCAGTTATTGTTTCTCTGTTGATCAAATGTATGCTAACTGCTATTTTTCCTTTTCCGCATGCCTCAGAGATAGCCAGTCTTATTTTGGGGCTACAGGGTACAGGGGGGAGCGATTGGTCTCCCAACACCCAGGTAATTGGCACCAACTCCTATACTTCAAAATATGTTACAGCTAGTTGCCTAGCACCCCATGATAAACCGGCTAGTTGGCTACAAGCTGCTCCTATTCATGTTTCAGATGGTGGTGGTCCCACGGACCAAGTTTGAGAAGAACGAGTTCAACAGATAATTCAAGCCCATATTGATGGACTCCTTCCCCACCTCCACCACCACCCACTTTTATTGCCAAAGTCCAGAGGCATTAATTTAGANCCCCAGACCTTAGATATACTTGTTGCTACTCATAAAGCCCTAACTGTCTCCAACTCCTCCCTGGCCAGTGATTGTTGGCTGTGCCTTGCATTGCGAGCCTCCTGGCTCCTTGTAATACCCCTGCTTAATAAGTCCACTATTGTCCCCTCCCAAAATAATTTTAGTTACTTTTTAAGGTCTAACCAAACAATTTTAATGTATCTACCTGTCTTTATAGCTCTTTTAGGAATGATTCCTTTGCAGATCTTGGCCTAGCCATATTTACCTCATGCACCAGTTATGTTAACTCCTCTGCCTCAGGCTGTTTGGGTGGGGAAAAGGTGTGTGTATGCAGTGATAACATGACCTACCCCTTTCTCCCTGTAAATTGGACTGGTTCCTGTGCGCCGGCCTTACTCTTGCCAGATATAGAGACTATACGAAGAGATGAGCCTGTTCCTCTGCCCGGTTTTGATATGTTTATCCCCAGACTTAAAAGAGCAGTTCAGCTTATCCCCCTTTTGGTTGGATTAGGGATATCTGGGGCACTTGCTACTGGCTCTGCTGGAGTTGGGGTGGCTCTAGATACTTACAATAAGCTGTCCCAACAGTTGATTAATAACATGAATATGGTTTATCAGTCTGTAAAAGATCAAGATCAAATGGATTCCCTGGCAAAAGTGGTCTTACAAAATAGACGAGGCCTTGATTTACTAACTGCAGGTAAGGGAGGTATCTGCTTAGTTTTACAGGAAAAATACTGTTTCTATACAAACAAGTCTGGGATCCTCAGAGACAGAATCAGAAAACACCAAGAAGACCTAGAAAAAAGATGTTAAGAACTCTCCGCCAATCCCATGTAGAGTGTCTGGAATGGAGTGCTGCCCTACCTCCTTCCCCTCCTTGGACCCCTGATAGGATTTCTTTTACTTATNTCCTTTGGACCCTGGGCATTCAGGAAGGTCACAGATTTGGTAAAAATCACAAGTAGATGCAGCCTTTAAGAAGCCAGTGTTGGTATACTATCATCGTCTTGAGGTTCGAGACATTGACCAAGATACTTATGCTGATCCCCTAGACACCCCTTCGGTGGGCCTAGATTTTATGGTCTTGGACCCAGGTCCTAACCAGGGATGCTTTGGTAAACTATGGAGACATCAATGATGGGACTAGCATGATGCCACATACCAGGGGCACACCCATGAAAGGCTGTAGAGCATCTCAATGATGGGATTATCATGATTCCATGACCCAGGGACCACTCCAATTTGAGAGTGCTGGGTATGGAGACAGCCTGTGTAGCCTAAGACGGAGACTCTACCCTGAAACCCAAAAATACGGGGTGCTGGTGTGGATGCACATCGTGTAGCCTAAGACAGATGCTCCATCTTATAATATAAAAGAGGGAGAGATGTTGGAGACCGACACTGAGCCATAAGCCAAAGTCCCCCCCCCCCCTTTTTTGAGAAACTTCTGACCTTCTGAAAGGACAGCTGACAGAACACAAAGATCAGATAATAGTAACTGCAAACTTTCCAGGGAAAACCACAGAATGCTCCCTGAGCTAAGAGCTAGAGTGTTCCTGGGCAGGTATGCAGAACCACCCCTGCCCCTCGGGCGGAGGCAGAGGCAAGTTTCTCCCTCTTCACTTCCTCCTTCTCACAGCTTATATTCTGTAACCTTTTTTGCAATAAATAGACCTTGAAAAAAAAATTGCAGGGTCTCCTCCATCTTTCCCGCCCATCCTCTTTCAGGCATGGTCCCCCTCAGACACCCTGAATAACTGGGTCCTGCAGGTAGGGACACAAAGATTGGCACTTACGAGTAGCTTCAAAGAGTATTATGAGAGTATTAGAGACTGCATTCCTGTAGGACTATACAATTGTCTCTCCTGTCAGTATAGTAAGTCAATCCAATAGATTAAAACAATTTTTATATAATTTAAAAATTACCCCGATTAATCTCTCCTGCTCAGTATAGTGCAACAATCCAATAAATTAAAATAATTGTTTAAATAACTTAAAAATTACCCTGACCTTAAAAATACTTTTATGGTTACTAAAGTTCCATTGCATCATTGTTTGAAACACTTATAATTTTCCTTTTGGTATCTTAAAATATCCTTTTCTTCTATTATTACATCAGATTAGAGGAGACTGTTTGGTTGTTTGGTTTACAGTTTAAATACAACTGGAATTTATTGTGTTTGGAATAATAGAGTGGGCTGCTAGTCTTTAAAGAGGCATTTGCTATTTTTTCTTTATTAAAAAGTTAAATAGACATTTTATAAAATTCAAAAATATCATAGCAAAGAAAATAGAAATTGCTGTGACAGAATTACTGTTACATTTGGGTGATTTCTCTCTATTGTACTTCTTATACAAATACATTTAAAGAAATATTTATCCAGTCAAACAACATCAACTTTTGCATATTATGTTTCCTTTATGTTAGACCATTTTCTTTGGTTAATCATATTTTAATGTGATTTTTAATGATGGCATAATTTATATAGTGATCTCATGAGTGCATGGATATATTTTAATATGTTCTGATGTTGACAGTTCATTCTTGCTTTTCCTGTTAATAAGCCATCAATGAAAATAATTTCTCATACAATCTACAGGGCTGTCTGTGACTTTGTTCCCACCACCAATTTATAAATGTGAACTCACTGAAAACAAAAAAGGTACACAAATCATTTCATGCATCTGTTTTGCAGACCAGACAGGACAAGTTGTCCTGATGTGTCTATTATAGATACCTGTATAAGCACTTTGCTAAGAACTGACTACCAAAAGTCATGTTGGATGGTTCAAAAAGAAGAAACATATTAAGGAAGAGGAGGAGGAGGAGGAGGAGGAGGAGGAAGACAGGAAGGAAGGAAGGAAGGAAGGAAGGAAGGAAGGAAGGAAGGAAGGAAGGAAAGAAAGAAAGAAGGAAAGAAAGAGAAAAGAAAATAGAGAAGGTGAAATTGCACCTGGAACTGAAGAAAATTACTATTGTACTATTGTTTAGAGTTCATAAAATACTCAAGAGAATGGAGGACTTTATCGGAACCTCTGAATACAGGAAGATGCTATACAGCCCAAGGAGCAAGACTACAGTGGTAGGCCTCCTGACTTGGAAGAACCCATGATGGTTTTCCCACATACCTGTCTACAACACCATGCAGAAGGCTCACAGAAACATCCTAAAGTAAGACAGAGCAAGAGTGGGGGACACAGAAAAAAGTCTACACTGAAGGGACTCTGGCTAGCTTGAGTATGGTGACCTTGGGGAGCATGGTTCTAGCAAGCTGTTCCCTTCTCCCCCACTCTCTCTGTCTTACTAAAAACTGTTAAATTACATTCCTGAAGCTAGCCAGCAATGTCTGTTCCCTTACTTGGCCACTTCCTCCTCCTAAAGTTGATGACCAAGGTCCATTTATCCAAATATTGAAGTCCATTGATCAAAAGCCCCCGTTGGATCATGTAATTAGCATCCTCAATTAAAACTAAACACTTCATCCTAACATAGGGTTTTCCTTTGTACCTTTATAAACTGCCATTTTCTGACGTGCACAGAAACCAGATTCCTTTTTATTACTATAGATTTTGGTTCCCTGTGAATACTGAATACTAAGAATTCCAACATCAATTGCCATGGGAGCTTAAAAATGGTATGGCTGTCTAAACCACAACTCTCCAAAGACATGGGAAGTTAAAAGGTTTTTAATTTTCTCCTTGTACTCTTGACGGACTCCTATGACTCAGCAGGAATCCCAAGGATACCAGCTAGTTATTAAGTTATTGATAAGTATATTAGTCAGGGTTTGCTAGAATCACAGAAAGTATGGAATGTCTTTCTATATTGAGGGAATTTATTATGATGATTTACAGTCTATAGTGCAACTCCCAAACAATGGCCAGCTGTGAATTGGAAATCCAAGGATCTAGTAGCTACTCAGTCCCATGAGGCTAGGTGTTTCGGCCACTCTTCTGTAGAAATAGGTTCCAACAGATGTGCTGGCATGTAAATGCAAGCAACGGAAAAACAGAGTGAATCTTCCTTCTTCCAATGTCCTTATGTAGGCCTGCAGCAGAAGGTGTGGCCCAGATAAAAGGTGTGTACCACCATGCCAGTATCTGAGAATTGTTTTGTCCCAGGCTGACCATGAACTCAGATATTTCCTTGTCTTAGAATCCTGTGACTACAGGCACGTACTACCTTGCCTGGGCCTTAGCTTTTCATAGCCACCATGCCTCAAAATCTCCATGCCAAGATCCAGGTGAGAAATTTGTCTTCCAGCCTCAAGATCTAGATCACAGGTGAGCCCTCTAATTCTGGATTATAGTTCACCCCAGATATAGTCAAGCAGACAACCAGGAATAGCCATTGTAATAAGCAAGCTGTAATCCATAGAACCACGGAAGGACTAGGTAGGACGGATAGATCTCCCTAAGAAGGGAAAATAGAATAGAGGGTTATGGACAGTTATGGATGGATGTGTGCAGGGGGGTTGGAACCAGAGAATCAAAGGAAGTACAGTAAGGGTAGCAAGGGAAGGATGGTTCAAACTAAGGGCTATCAGAGACGTCATATGGAAGCCTAATACAGTAGACGCTTTACACAATAAATACATATACGAAACTGGTCTAAATGAAATTGCTGAACACTAGGGGAAGAAAAATCCCCAACGAGACACTTCTCATCAGCAAATGAAGTTTCCAGCAGCAGGAATGGGCTACATCTAGTTGAGTTCTCACCCAAAATCATTTACAAAACAATGAATGCTCACAAAAACAATCAACTGAAACAGGCAAAGTAGCCCAGGGGTCAGAAGAAGAAAGAAAAAATTCAGAATTTTAAAATGAAGTTCTTGTGTTGATGTATTTATATTGAACTGGCAATCCCACAGACTTGTGTGATTGTGGTTAAGGAAAAAAAATAAACTATAAATGCAGACTAAAAAAAAAGAAACAGAAAAGTCAGTCACGTTATCTTGTTCTTGACCAAGAAAATAAAATATAAACCAGCCATAATAACAACAAAACCCACCTAGTTAATTGACATCATTCTATGTGGGCAACTTTTCTACGTGATAAAAGTTATAAGCAGCATAAATTCACCCACAACCATTAGGGATAAGTCCCACTACAGAATTCTATAGTATTTTTTACAATGTTTTCATTCTTGAGTACTTTGTGTGAGCAATAAAACTTATGAATTCTAAAACACCAACCACAATCAGTTTCACCATTTAACAATGACATCCAAATTAAAACTTTATTTACTGGGTAAAGGGACTTATATTTATTTCAGAGAACCTTACCTACTGGACATATAATTTAACCATATTTAATATGTCATTTCCAACAGACCTAGAGTAGGGACCAGTAGTAGAAACTGGTGTTCAGGAATGACAACCAACTACTACAGAGTTGAATTTTCAGGCAAGCTTGCCTGTCTCCCACAATAACTAGTAGAGAGGAGCCTGCTCTTCTCTCTCTATATTTTTTTATTAGATATTTTCTTCATTTACATTTCAAATGCTATCCTGAAAGTCCCCTATACCCTCCCCCTGCCCTGCTCCCCAACCCACACACTCCTGCTTCCTGGCCCTGGCATTCCCCTGTACTGGGGCATAGAATCTTCACAAGACCAAGGCCTCTCCTCCCAATGATGGGCGACTAGGCCATTTTCTGCAACATATGCAGCTAGAGACACGAGCTCTGGGGGTGCTGGTTAGTTCATATTGCTGTTCCTCCTATAGGGTTGTAGACCCCTTCAGCTCCTTGGGTACTTTCTCTAGCTCCTTCATTAGGGGCCCTGTGTTCCATCCAATAGATTACTGTGAGCATCCACTTCTGTAGTTGCCAGGCACTGGCATAGCCTTACAAGAGACAGCTGTATCAGGGTCCTGTCAGCAAAATCTTGCTGGCATATGCAATAGTGTCTGGGTTTGGTGGCTGTTTATGGGATGGATCCCCAGGTGGGGCAGTCTCTGGATGGTCCTTCCTTCTGTCTCATCTCCAAACTTTGTCTCTGTAACTGCTTCCATGAGTATTTTATTCCCCATTCTAAGGAGGTACGATGTATCTACACTCTGGTCTTTCTTCTTCTTGAGTTTCATGTGTTTTGCAAATTGTATCCTGGGTATTCTAAGTTTCTGGGCTAATATCCACTTATCAGTGCATGCATATCATGTGAGTTCTTTTGTGACTGGGTTACCTCAAGTGGGAAAAAGCCTCGAAGATATGTGCACAGGGGAAAAATTCCTGAACAGAACAGCAATGGCTTGTGCTGTAAAATTGAGAATCAACAAATGGGACCTCATAAAACTGCAAAGCTTCTGTAAGGCAAAAGACACTGTCAATAAGACAAAAAGGACACCAACAGATTGGGAAAGGATCTTTATCAATCCTAAATCTGATGGGGACTAATATCCAATATATACAGAGAATTCAAGAAGCTAGACTCCAGAAAATCAAATAATCCCATTAAAAATGGGGTACAGAGCTAAACAAAGAATTCTCAACTGAGGAATACTGAATGGCTGAGAAGCACCTGAAAAAAATGTTCAACATCCTTAGTCATCAGGGAAATGCAAATCGAAACATCCCTGAGATTCCACCTCACACCAGTCAGAATGGCTAAGATCAAAAATTCAGGTGACAGCAGATGCTGGTGAGGTTGTGGTGAACGAGGAGCACTCCTCCATTGTTGGTGGGATTGCAAGCTGGTACAACCACTCTGGACTTTAGTCTGGTGGTTCCTCAGAAAATTAGACATAGTACTACCAGAGAATCCAGCAAAACCTCTCATGAGCATATACCCAGAAGATGTTCCAACTGGTAATAAGGACACATGCTCCAGTATGCTCATAGCAGCTTTATTTATAATAGCCAGAAGCTGGAAAGAACCCAGATGTCCCTCACTAGAGGAATGGATACAGTAAATGTGGTACATTTACACAATGGAGTACTACTCAGCAATTAAAAACAATGAATTTATGAAATTCTTAGAAAATGGATGTATCTGGAGGATATCATCCTGAGTGAGGTAACCCAATCACAAAAGAGCTTGCTCTTCTCTTACAGAGCCAGTGGAACTGATCTGGACAGAAAGCACTGAGCCTGGCTGAGCTAAAGACAATGTGCTGACCGAGCCAGAAGTTGTCCCTCAGGGCTTTCTGCTCTTTAGGCGATTTATCCTCCTTGTTATTTAGTCCAGCTCTACTGGACTGTTTACTGAGCCAAAAGTCCTTTTGCTAGACTCCCCTACATTGACTGTCACTGAGATAAGCCTTCTGCTTCATCAGCAAATGCCCACCCACTTATTGGTAATCTATTAAGAAGGATTTGTTCTTCAAATGGGACACTTAACAAATTTCCCTGGATTTGGAATGTTGCTCTGCTGTTCCTTTCCTTTGGGACAATCTTTAGTGTCCAGTCTCTTCTTCTTTCCCTGGTCCGACCTTCTACTGTCAGTGAGGTCACTTGTGACAAGGAGGGTTGCCTTGGTGTGTTGTTTGGATGGTGCCTGCTCTGAAATTTGTTCACCTTTCCAAATTCAAGCTTTTTGGCTTTCTTTATGTTGCACCATGAGGAGAAACAGGGCATAGTGTTTGAGTTGTTATTATTTTAAAACTATTCTGTGTATGAGTGTTTTACCTGCAAATAGTCTTTGAACCATGTACATGCCTGTGTCCTGTGTTCACGAAGGCTACCAGAGGGCAACAGCTTTCTGGAAACTGGACTTACAGAAAGTTGGGAGCCATCTAGAATAGGGGTGCTCAGAATCAAGCCTTAATTGTCTATAAGAGCAGGAAATGCTCCCAATTACTGAGCTACCACCTCATAAAATAGTATTTTAATACAAGTCAAACAAAAAGCACATTAGACTAAGAAACCAAGGATATCTCTTTAAATATATCCATCCTTTACTTGATTGTTTGATTTACTGATTTAAGGCCTAGGAGACCATCTGGATTCCACAGAATACATTTTTTAATGAAAAACAGGGTGCTTCGGGGTAATATTTATCTCACTCAGATAGCATAATGGTTACTGAATTGGGAAGGGCAGCTGAATTTATACAGATTTCTTCAAGAAAGAGTATATTGAAAGCTAATGCTACAGCCAGGTAAAACCATATCTATGTATTCCATGCAACATTCCTCTATTCAACATATGTACAACAATAGGACGGTGGTAAGTAATGGAGCGACCTGCATCTCGCGAGTGGGTATTATACAAAGTTGGATACTAGGGGTGGATGTTTAGGTTACAACCGTTTATAGGGTCCTGCATGACCTCTGCTCTCCAGACAAGACTTTAGTAAGTTACACGGGAAGATTAGCTGCTTGATTCCTGGGCGTCACAAGCAAATGTTTTGCACATGAAACCTGTCACGTGTGACACAAGTGCCAGTGGTGCCTTCTGTACATGGGCTCATCCACCAGGATGTTACCAATGGCTACCACTAATCATCCCAGATCCTGATCCAGGCCAAGGCCAGATCAAGACAAAAAGCCACCTTGGGCAAGTGAGCTGTGCAGTGCTTATGCTAATAATTCCGCATGAACAACAAATGTGTTCAACATTGGCTCCTACGAGATGCAGGACACATATCGTGAGGGCCATTTAGAGGGAAAGGGCCCTGTTAAGGAGCCTTGTTTCCAGCCATTCAGTTCTGGGCCTAAACCCAAATGCTTTTAATAACCCAATACCCTGCAGGTAATGGGAACAATTCTCCATAGAAAACAGCCCAAGGCCCAGGTGTCGTTAATCATGAGCAACCCTTGGTGACTCACAGCCTGGTACACGCAGCTTTGCAACTTCTGACAGCCAACAGTATTCAGGTCCTTTCCTGTGAGGTACTATAGCTCAATCCTAGGATCCGAAAGACTTTGTTTCAAGACTAGCTTCCTTACTGGTGTGGTGACTTTACAAACACATTGCTTAGCTTTCCAGGACCCAGGCTACCCCCTCCCTTTCTAAATATAAAAAGACTATTATATGCTCCATTGATTTTTGTGAGGGCCGTGTTATCTGGTACACAGTCAACATTGAGCTAACTGAGCCTTAGCGGATCCTTTCCATGGCATTTTCCCACAATGGTACTATTCACATAGTCATATTGGTTAAGATTTACTTTTATTTGTGTATCTGTCTATCTGTCCATTTGTTTGTATTATTCCTGTCTGTGTATAAACTATACATGTGTCGGTGCCCACAGGGGACAGGGAGAGCTTAGACCCCTGGAGCTGGAGTTACAGGGAGTTATCTTGTTCTCTAGAAGAGCAGGAAGCATTTTTTAAGCATCCTGCCATCTCCTTAGACTCTATTATTTTTGTTCCAATCTCATTGGTGTTTCCAGCTCTGTGCTACGAATGAGCAGGTTACCTGGGCTTTAGCATGGTGATAGTTTATTTTCCTCCCCCTTTGAAGTCCATTTTTTTTCCATTTCCTCCAAAAATGGCAGCTCCATAGCTTCTGGAGTTCTGCATTTTAAATAAATCATCTTGTGAGGAAATCAAGAAGCTGCGGTGGGTGCTGACTCATTATTTTGTTCTGATGGTTTCTTGACATGACTTTTTATCATAGTCATTAGACACCCTCTGTCTGGGCCCTGGAAGCCTGGGAGGATTCTGGAAGGTGTTTATGCTTCTAAACATCTTCCTGAAGGACATGGTCTCTTCAACTTGTCTAGTTCTTTATGCTACCCTGTCCTTGTGCAGCTATGAAAGAAATTAGGCTGACAAATTCATAGCTTTTTTTGTGGTCAATCAAAGCCTTTGGCTAAAGGTTTGGCTTGAGTCAGTGCCAAGAGAGGCTTTGCCTCTGCAAGCAGTTCATTATTTCTTAATTGCCCATTTGCATGCACTCCTCTAGCCCAGAGGCAGCAGTAAACATCACATCCCTTGTAACCTTCCCCCACAGACTCTCAGGCACTCTTGTTTGCTGAGTGCCCACTGCGCTCCATCACTGGGCTGAGATGACTTGAATGTGCTGCACAGTTTACCCTTGCCATAGCTATGGGAGGTAGATATTACTATCGCTGTTTTCTAAGAAGAGAAGACATAGTCTAAGAGGCTTTAAATGGAGGATTTAAGACTTCATCTGTCTGACACCAAAGCCCATAACTTCTCTTCACCAATTTTAAAGCAGAAGAATTGAGAATTTTGACCTGAGCAAGTGGTTGGGAAAGGTAAATCAGAGGCTCGTTTGCCTGATGGTCAATTGAAGAGTAGAGAACAACCTGGTTATAAGGAACCCCAGTTGGATGTCTCTTTCTCTTCTGCCATTTATTTTACGAGCAGTTCTTTTATCCAGTACTAGGTATGTGACTGGCCAGTGTCCTTAAGAGATGACACGAATCAAGAGGAAACGTGTTTACGTAGTGATCGCCACTGAGACTGCCGTAACTGGGAGTGTGTGTCTGGTAAGCAATGATGACATGGGTCAATCCTAACCCAACCAGCCCACCATGCTGCTCTTTTACTGATTGTCGATTTATAATTGAGTTTCATTGAAAAATCGAGTTTCTTGTTGGACTGTTTTGGTGAGGTAAAGGTGAATTTAGTATCTCAAAAGTATTGAAAACTTACTTGCTAGCACATAGTACTTCCCTACTATTAAGTCTCTATATTTGTTAAAAAAAATAAACTGTAAGCCGGGCATGGTGGCGCACGCCTTTAATCCCAGCACTCGGGAGGCAGAGGCAGGCGGATTTCTGAGTTCGAGGCCAGCCTGGTCTACAGAGTGAGTTCCAGGACAGAGAAACCCTGTCTCAAAAAACCAAAAATAAATAAATCAACTGTGGTTTTTAGGCAGTTTGTGTTCTTCTGTGTGTGTGTGTGTGTGTGTGTGTGTGTGAATACACGGTACTTATCTCAACTGTATTTGGAATTTCTAAATTCCCACCCTTAATATTAGCCAGCATCTCAAACACTTTCTTTCCCATTAGTGGAGGTTGGTTTTCTGTTTTATATTGTTTTTGAGAATTCTAGAAGCTAAAATGTATAATGTGTTTTTTTTTTTTTTTTGGTTTTGTTTTGTTTTTGCATTAACAAACTTCTACAGAATTTGAAGAAACTAAACGTTGCGGGAAGCTCAAGATAAAACACCTAAGAAACTTCCTTTATGGAAAGTGTTTATAAGTTTTTAAAAAGATTTATTTATTTTTTGTGTATGAATATTTTACTGGCATGTAACTATATTTACCATATGAGTGACTGCTGTCCACAGAGATCAGAAGAAAGGGTCATATCCTTGGAACTTGAAGTATGATTGGTTGCAAGCCACATTGTGTGTGCTAGAAACTGAATTTCGGATCTCTGGAAGAGCATAATTACTCCTAAGTTTTGACCCATATCTCTAAGTCAGGACAACTTGCAAGAGTCAGCTCTGCCATTCTATCATATAGGCAAAGGCAGGTGCCTTTATCCACTGAGCCATCAGGACCAAATACAATAGTCAGTTCTCTCATTCTACCATGTGAGCAGGACCTTGTACAGCCTCCTTGCAGCCCTTATAAAAGTTTTAACACCCAAGTCAAATGCCTTCACATTTTGGAGACGGTGGAAATAATACCTTGGCATGACCTGAAAAACAATCACTACATACTTGTGAACATAAACCTTCCACACTGAACACAGGTAAGGAGTAGAGAAAGCCTGGGACAGGCTCATTGCTTAAGTGGCAGAAGCTCAGAATTATAACTGGAAGATGGGTGTGTTGGGGTGAGAAGACCCACTTACCAACTTCCCCAGCTGTGGTGACAAGAATGTTCTCTCTGTTACTTCGAGGCATCATCACATCTCTTAGTAAGGAGTTGTGAGCACAATGAGCTTGCCACACAATAGACCGATCTGTTTTGCCCTCCTGGCAAAGGTCACACATTTTAAACAAAGGAAACAAGACTCATGGAAGGAGGCTCTCTAGATGTCCTCTTTTGGCTTTACTCTGAAATGTCCCCAGCAGGCTCCTGTCTCCTGTACTCTTTCTCCAACTGGTGTACTGCTTTGGGGGGACTGTGGGACCTTTAGGAGGTGGGCTATGAACTAACACAAGCAACACTCCAGAATAAGGTATTTGAATACTGCACCTGCCCTGAATCCACTTAACAGTCTCTGCTTCTCAACCAAGATGTCATGTTCTCTGCCATAGACAGTCAGCTTTCCATGCCTGCCATGTCATGATCCTTTGAAATCTGCCTGAAAACTGGGCCAAAGTAAGTGTTTCCTCTTCTTATTTTGTTTTTTATTTTTTTGTCAAATACTTTGGTCATGAAACACAAAAAAGCAACTAATATATTTACCAAATATGTATGAAAATGTTTCCTTCAAGAATAATTTTACATGTCTGATAGAAATTATATACCTTATACACATACATACTGGCATAAAAATAAACATATATAAATATACTCTGTATAGAGTTGTGGATAGACAAACTTCATGTGCAGCCTATAAACTACAAAGTGTCAATCTTCAATCTTTTCCCTGCATTTCTCAGTATCTGAACTGATTCTCCAAACCTATGGAAGCATTGTCCTCCCTGTGAAGTGTCGCTGTTACTCTCGGTCCCCCTGGGGAAAGAGCAGAGAACAGACTACATTCTGTCCCACCCACCCTTCCACTCTCAGTGCTGTGTGGACAATGAATATAAAGATTTGTCTATTTAAAACTCAGCATCCCTGAGTTAACAACAGAATTTCATGTCATTTCTCCTGGATACTTTGACCCACCCTAGAATATATTGACCTTAATGACAGAAGGCAAGCTGATATTCATGAGGAAGAAAAGAGAAACAGAATTAGAAAGTTGTGTGACATCGTCTACTTTACACATATCCAGACAGAGCCACAGCCTGGACACTGTAATCTCTGCCATCAGCATGCTCCATACCCATCAGTAAATCTACCTGTATATCACTGCTGAATGTGAGGCTTCTGAGTAAAGATGGCACCCATTCTTGTTTTCATGACAAATGAGATCAGTGGATCCTGCCTATGCAAGGAGGGTGGCTAGTACACAGAACTCTCCTAGATTTGAATGGTTAAGGGCACTGGACAGCAAAGTAATGCAGAGACCAAGACATGGGCAGCAAGGAGTAGGAAGAAACACAATGAGAGGGTAGATTAGGAAGAACCCAAAGCAGGCAGATAAAGCTAGGATGTGGAAGGATACCCAGAAACCATGTTCATCTTCTGGGCATAAACCAGGACAGATGCTATATATCTGCAATGTCACCAGTGGTCTGAACACCCAGTCCAGGAAGACAGGAGATCTGTTAGCCTGCTCTTGTCACTTCCCTGAGTGTCCACACACTAACACACTACTGTTCTTGTGTCAGGTAACACTCAGTTCAGATCTGTATGGTTGTAGGTGACTCAGGAATCCTACATTTGTAAGGACAGTGAAAGGACATTCAAATTACAGATAATTAGGGACATCTATACTGTCATTAAAAAAGAACAGACATTCCAGAGGGCTCTTTGAGAGAGCACATTCATAGACTCTAAGGAGAAAAATTAAGTAGAGCTCTTGAGGTTATACATCCAGGCACAGGGCCAGCATCCAAACTGTTCCGGTAGCCCCATGCTGTGACCAAGGAGAAGAAGGTACCCAGTTGCTTTTAGGAAACACAGAAAGAGCTATCAGCCTCACAGCAGGTGTGCCCAGCCCTCTGGTCTATTAGGCCGGCTCATGCACTCGGTGAGTGACTTACTGGGACTTGGGTGGGAAGGAGGATCAGGAAGAGATTATGAGATTGGAGGTTCCTAAAGCTTAGTACAATGAGAAGCTAATGTAACTTTTGGAGGCTGGCATTTTCCAAATATTAATGCACCACACGGTGAAAGCTTAAGTAGATGCATCATTTCTAATTACAGATGGCTGGTTCTTGGGTAAAGATGACAGGAGGGAAAGGCCATCATATGTTTGGAATTTTTTTTTTTTTTTGGTAAAATTAAAAGACCCCAGTCTCTCTTGGACAGAAGTCAGCAATTGCCTACCACCTTGATAAGATTTACTCATTTCCCTACCTCTCTATACATCTGGCCATGTCCGGGCAGCGGCTCTTAGGACACACACTCAGTATGCACAAACGAAGAAGGGGGGGGGGGAGCATCCATCCTTCGCTGCCTTTCTTCTCTACTCTTCCTTCTTTACAGAAAAGACAGAGAAGATGCAGCAGTTTGGAGAGAAGAAGGCAAACACAGACACGAGCTCACACTCGATTCTAAGTGATTGCCCATTTGAGCGCTAAGGCAGACTTTGCCTCGGGGGTCCTGGATCATTAACCTTATACAAGATCACCAGGGTAGGTGGCAAAATAATTATAAGCTAGGAAACCATGTTCAAGTGAGCAAAGAACTGGTAGTGGGGAGCTTGATATGTTTCCAGGGTGGGGTCTTACAGGCTAAAAGCCTGCAGGCCCAGAGAGGTTTGTTTGTGCCAGGAACAAACAGCACAGTAAAGAATGATCCCCCACGGGCTGGAGAGATGGCTCAGTGGTTAAGAGCACTGACTGCTCTTCCAAAGGTCCTGAGTTCAAATCCCAGCAACCACATGGTGGCTCACAACCATCTGTAATGAAATCTGGCACCCTCTTCTGGAGTGTCTGAAGACAGCAACAGTGTACTTATATATAATAAATAAATATTTAAAAAAAAAAAAAAAAAGAATGATCCCCCACTCCATTCACCCAGCTTATTTTAAGGCATGATTATTGAGGAATTCATGTATAATTAGCCCCAGTCCCGCAGGACAATCAGACTGGTGAGGGTTGTCATGATTGAGATCCAGGGTTAACGAAGATGTAGTCAGCCTTCATAAGACTTTCCTCACTCTAGAACTGGAAAATGAGGGCAAAGTGGGTTGTGAGAAGAAGGCGAATACAGAGATCATAGGTTGTCTTGGTTGCTTATGTAAGAAACCTCAGGTTTACGAGGGTCTGAGATTTCTCCACAGCTTCTACCTGGAGAAGCCTTTAGCAATCCTCAAAAACACGAGTCTGGGTTCCTCAAAAACACCACCAATGAGACTTGAATGGAGACTCAAGCATAGCATTCTGTCTGGGGCCATACGAACCCCACATTGAGGAACAGGAAAGTGAGTCAAAATGAGGGTTACAGAAGAATGCACATCTGGAAACCCCTAGCAAGATGAGCATTTAAATAGTTTAAAAAACACATAGCTGTTTGCTTTCTTATTACCTCTTCCTGGCTTACAAATTTTAGGCCATATAGATCTTTTCCTCATCTATCCTAGAGTTTTACATGTCTGTAACTATATTTGGTCTAAACTTTGCCAGAACATGCGGTGTTCTTAAATGTTGAGTTTGAGTGCCGTTAGTTAGGCAGGCTCTGAGGAAAACTGGCTGCTACCATTTACAAAGGTCCGACCAAGAGCCGGGTCATAAAACCCATAAAGAGTCCCTGGAGATTGTGAGTGGGGCTTCTCAGCCATTCTCCATTACAAAGCCTGGACCTATGGGTGGGGTGTGTCCTTATGCTGGATCAACTGCAGCCTCTACTTTCTGTATGTTGAAGGGATGGGAAGGTGGGAGGGAGATTAGAGAGGTTAGAAGGTACCCAGGATGGTTTCTCCTTTTCTACCTCTCAAAGCTAATAAACACTAACATAACTGGATGATCAACTTCACATCCCTAAGTCAGTCTCCTAGTCTTGGCCTGGTTAAACTCCTTAACTCTTAACCATTCCACTCTATCCTGGGGCCCCTCCACTCTAGCCCTGAGTGCCCTTTGCACCGGCTACCCACTGGGGTCTTGGGAAGATGGAGGTCTCCTTCCTGAAGGGCTTAGCTGACTCATCCTTACAGGGCCCCACAGAGGGAAGTCACTCTTCACCTCCTGTTGTGACTGTCACTGTGTATGGTGTGAGTAGATAATGGATTTCAAGACATTCTCACAAGATGTGTGTGCAAAGGAAATGGAGGGTTTGGAGTCAGTTTAGCACCCTAATATGGGGCCTACTTTTCTTTCAGGAAAAAAAAAAATCAGATTAACATGCCTGGGCAGGAGAGTTTAATTCTGAAGTGAACTTCTTGTTCCAATTTGCAGAAGCTTGAGCCTGGGAGCTTTAATTTAAAAAAGAACCCTGCAGAACTCACTTGTGCATACAGCTGTCAAAACAGTTCAGTATCTTGAGACAACTGAGGGCAAGGTAGCCAGCAGCACACTCCCCAGAAGGCAGCATCTTTTTAAAATTAGGTTGCCATACTCTGCACTCCACTGAGTGCCCTCAATTTTAATATTTTATCTAATAGAATACAAAATTTGGCATTTTGTGTAGTAAATAGTGAATTAAATGCTCATGTGGTTTATTAAGGCAAATAAATTCAGAAGAAAGTATAATGACTGTATCATAACGTGACATGCCATCCATTTATAGGAGGCATTCCTTGAAGGAGCACATTCTGAATATATGAGTATTACTGTAACAATAGAGAAAAGCAGATATCCATTTAGGGATGGAAACATTGTAGCAATACTGACACAGGAATAAACAAAGTAAATCCTAGAGACTAAAAGCACCTTTGCCTGTCTTCTTGGTCAGCACTCTGGCTGCCCTGCATGTGTATAAGGTTGACCGGACACAGCTGGCTCTAACCCTCCACCTTTCCATTAGAATGAAGATCTCTTCCTTCCCTCCTTCCTGTTTTCTCTCCAGTACCAGATTCTATGACATCAAAGTGGCGAGTACCCCTTAGGACAGAATTAGCCAGGTTCACTGGCAGTTACTTCTGCGGATTCCACAATAAGAAGCCAAGCAATCTCTGTGCCTTTGCTTCCTCTGTTTTGTTCTGCTCTTTCAGGTTCATTACTCTAACCTACTTCTGGAGAAAACCCTGAGGCGTAAACGTGTCAACAAGACTACAGCTCATCCAGAAGTGAAAGGCTGCTGCACTGAAAGAAACAAACTAGGGGAGACACAGGGGCCTGGAAAGATTCCCCACGCCCACCGCACAACTCATAAGTCTTAAGTGTTCACACTAACAAAGTGATACAGATTCAGTGACAACCCCAGTGAGCCACCCGAGATGCTCTTCTGAGAAGTAGGACACACTTTCCTGTAACACAGATAGCAGAGCCCGAGCAACAGTGCAATCCTGAACAAGCTCAGTGCTGGTGGCATCAGAATTACCACTGTCAAAACACAGACAGAGGCACAATAGCCACATCATCATAATGCTGGAGTAAAAGCAGACACAGAGACCAACAGAACAGAGTAAAGGTCCTACAAATAAAGTTGTCTCCAGCCAGTTCTCAACAAAAGTGCTAGAACACACGCTAGAAGAGAAGATGCCCTGAGCTGGACATCCACAGTGGAAGGCTGAACTTTGATTGTGGTTGCTCACACTATATAGAAATCAATTCAAGTGGACCAAGAGCTGAAACTATGAGAAAGAAACACAGGGCACAGGCAAGGATTTTCTGAATGGGAGTCCCTCGAATCAGGCAAACAAAAGCACTGAGTGGCTAATGGAACTACATTAAGCTGAAAAGTGGAGGAAACTGTCACCAGAGAGAGGAGACAGCCCACAGGGTGAAGGAAATGTTTGCTAAGTACCCCTCTAACAGAAAGGTAATATCTAGAGGATATAACGGATTCAAAAAGAAAAAGAACAATGACAATCAATCCCATTTAAAAGTGGACAGAAGACCCAGGTCATTGGCCGCTTGAGGACCACAGATCAGAACATTGTGAACTGCTTTCTGGCTAGAATAACTGCTGTCCCACGAGCACTCCTAAAGTGCTGGGAAAGGTGTCAAGAATGCTCAACTTCATGGGTGGAAACACAGACATGTACAGCAGAGCATCCTTGACACCAGACATTTGAAGAAGACCTAGGTGGATGCCTCTCACCTGAAGAAATGCAAATGGCATAATTATTAGAAATGTTCACTGTCATTAGTTACCTGCAGAATGCAAATCAGAGCCCCAGAGGCTCCCAGAACGTCTGAAGGTAGAACTGCCACATAATCCAGATGTCCTAATTTTGGATATGTTTTCAAAGTAAATTATATCAGTGTACAGAGAGATAACTAACACACCCATGTTTATGATGTCACTATTCAAAACAAACAGGATATGGGCCAGCCATGAAAGGATGAATTGGTACAGAGAATAAGGTACATGGTTCACACTGGAGTTTCATTCAGCAATAAAGAAGGATGGACTCCCATCATTTTCAGCAGAGTAGATGGAACTTGAAGAGATTTGATGGAGTGGAATGATAGACAGAATAGGAGGTGAGCGTTAGGAGCATGGATGTGGATGTGTGACTGTGACACTGCAGGTAAGGTGTTCCATCAACAGTAAGGCTATATCCTATGCAAAGACATTGACTCTTTGTGACATAAAAGGCCTGTCAAGACTTACTCCCAAATTCACTGCTACCTACACCCCAGGGGAGGTTTTTCTTTTGCTGTAAACAACATTTCCAAATAACTAACTTGCTCTGCGTATAGCACAGATGAGGCAAGTGGTGTGGTAGAATTAGAACTAGATTCTATTCTGTTACTTTAGTGACCCTGAGAAATATGCTTCTTGGGGTGCCAGTTGCTGGAAGAGGACAAACCCACCTGCCAGGATTGTTTTCCCAGTAAAGTAACAGAGACCCGTCCTCCCAGCGAATGGGGCATCATGGAGAAAGATACTTGTCTAATAAAGAAATCAGATCATTAGCTAAGCTCCCGTCTTTGGGAACACCCTCAGACACTCTTTCTGCTAGCTGTATCAGTAAGGCTGCAGAGCACAGCAGCTGTAATTCCCACATAGGCTATATGGGATTCTTGCTGTGGAGTGGGGCTACCCACATGAGCAACACGTGGATGGTTCTTCCTGTTCTCCATCGCCCTGAGAGTGGTCTCCCCATTCTCTAAAAGTGCCTGCATTCTGGACTCCCTGCTTTGAGTTCTCCTTGCTTTTGCTTGGCTGGCATCACTTCTCTCATTTAGAAGGATAGGCTGCGCATCATCTTTTCTGCTATTTTTTACCTGGCGCTTTTCTGTCTCCCATCCTTTTCCCATTGCCCCTTACTCCTTAGTAATAGGGGAAAACATCATACTTTATTCTATATCCTAATTTTCTCCACACAATTTCCATTTTAGAGGCTGACTTGAAGCTGCCTATTACTTTATACTCTCCCTCTCTAAGCGATACTTTTAGAAAGCAATTCACAGCACCTCTGAAGCGAATTTACCCGGAATATAATTGCATCCACTTACACACCAATTATAATTACAGTAACTTAAATCCCACCTGCGGAACAAAAGATGCTTTCCATGTATCACGTTTCTACTGTGTAGAGTTGTCCTTTAAATGCCACAATCACAAAATTCTTAAAAGAACAGATTACCAAGGGCTGGAGAGGTGGCTCAGTGGTTAGGAACACGTTCTATGCATCCAGAGGACCTGAGTTCAGTCCCTAACACCAGCTTACAAATGCCTGTAATTGCATTTCCAGTAGATCTGACACCCTCTTCTGGTCTCCAAGGGCATCCATATAATGTGTGCAGGCAAACAGACATGTGTGTATGTGCACACATATACACATAAAAAATAAAATATTTAAAAATACATTTTCAAAAGGAAAGATTAACTATATTATTGTGCCTGCCCTTTATAGGCACTGTCACTTTCCATGTGGTACATAACTCAGTACAACACGCAGTGCCACCACTGAGCATTACTGTCCTGAATTTGTCGGCGTCAGAGGAAATGAAGTGTGAGAAACAGCTGGGTGGACAGGGTGATGAAGCTTATTTAATTCTCCACAACAATTATCTGTGCAATAGCATTTCAACGCTCGCGACGTTCTCAGGCTTCCATTGCAAACGCAAGTGTAAACCAACCAGAACAGAGGAAGGTCTCAATTCACCTGACAATGCAGCACAACGGCAGATGTGTAAGAAGACACACACACACACACACACACACAGAAAGAGAGAGAGAGAGAGAGAGAGAGAGAGAGAGAGAGAGAGAGAGAGAGAGAGAGAGCAACACCCTAGCCCTTTCCTGAAAAACAGGCATAGGTGTTCACAGCTCACAAATCTCTGCATGTCTACTCATGAGACGTGACAATGCTTTAAAGTGTTCAAGAAAATGTAAATGTATAACTGGAGATGCTGAATGGTGCCCTACAAAGTGCCTCCTCTTCCCAGTCCAGTGTCACGACCACGGTGAAATGATACAAGGTTTACTGAAGCAGGTGATCCTAACAACTGGCTGCTCAATTCGGCTGAAAGAAACAAAACCAGGAGGAGAAGCCTGCTGTCCCCATTTCCTGAAGAAATAAAGGCAAACAGTGAAAGGATAACATCAGTACTTATTCACACCTTAGGTTTCCTAGAGATGTCCTGCTCAGTGGGCACTACAGTTACATATTCTACAGAAAAGACAACAGAGGCCCAGAGAGCAGAGGCCACCTGTTAAGAGAGTAGCCAGGCACCACAGACAGGACCACAAAAAGGTCTGTGATGTCCTGTCTCTCCTTTGAAATATTCTCCCTTTCTCCATCATCATCACCATCATCATCACCATCATCATCATCATCATCATCATCATCATCACCATCATCACCATCATCATCATCATCATCATCATCATCATCATCAACATCTCCATGTTGTGCCATAGTTTAGTTACAAATCACTCAACACAGGACAGTCTCCCTTTATGGAAGGGATTACCTCTTTCATCTTATCCACATCAATGATCCTGGGAAATGTCTGAAAACGTCAGAGATGTTTGTGGGATTCACGGGAGGGAAATCTGAGTTACTGCTGTCCTTCCTTAAGGAACTCAATTTTAATTGCCATTGGCAAGAGCTGGGCACTTCACTGAGACGACAGGAGCAGAATATTGTCTACAACCCAAGGATGCTCTGCTTGTTTTAGAGGACAAGGAGTCCCAGTTAACAGTGGGAACTTAGAACAAATTGCAATAATTAAGAGGAAAAGGATCACCCCTTCCCAGAGGCCCATCCCCAATCACCACCATCTTACTAACTATACATGTGTGAGATGTATCACATACGACGTCATGATCCACAATCATACATCATATGTACATATGTCACATGTGTTATATGTATAATGTGTATATACAGTGACACATAATTTTATATTTCTTTATATATGTATGATATTCTTATTTACTTGCAAGTTTCTTTTCTTATAACAATGATTTTAAAATTGCTAAGAGACTTACAGGGTTAAACTCTGCCACATTTACCATCTCTGCAGTGAGCACTGCAATCCAGAGGAGAACCACATATATTAGATGTAGCTTAGCACAAACATCAAATGCAAGGACGAGAGTTTTGAAACTGTACCATGCCCGCCATTGCAGCAGGTACTTCTCCCTCTCCTTGTCATCTTCTCACGGCTGACACCAGGCAGCAGCCTCGCGCACTCAGTACTGAACCTCATGCCAACATGATGGAGAGGGAGGAGACATTCAGCCTGGCCTCTTTCCTGGACGCCCCCCTGCTTCTTGCCCTTCACAGAATCCTCAGGAAGAAATCAAATAGTGTCTCCCTTCCCAAACAAGGGGAAACTGTTTTTACTCTTTCACAAACAAACCTGAATTTCACTCATATTTCTATCTCTGAAAAACTAAGCTTTGAATTCAAGTTTCTCAAAAAAGTAACTTCAGATTTTACCTATCAAAACAAGTATCAATGAGTTCTTACCCTGCTGAGGACGGAGGCCTGTCAGTATGACGTTTAGAAGATGCTTTCCCAGAAATGACAGTGTTAATCCATCAAATACATTTCATTCAAAACTGAAAAATGTCTGTAAAGAGCCAGTTTTATATAAACATCTGGTCTGTTCCTAAGTGATTCTCAAGTTCAGTCTACATAAATTAATTATTAAGTTCCTTAGTGTTTGTTAATACCACAGTTGGCTTTTGTCTAGAACTAAATATTACAGAAGTATTTTTACCTTGTTATATGTTATCTCCCCACCATAAACAATGACAGCAGACATCTCACCAGTAGATATGAGAACCCAGTCTCCTTCCTCTTTCTGACGCCTCTCTCACATTTCGTAGGGTTGGACAAGTCTCCTTTGCTTCTAGACTGCTCTGCATTCCCCACAAGACTGACCCTCATGAAGTGGTTGGTCCTGACTGTTCATGTCTAATCCACATTCCCTCTTCAGCCAACACCTTTTTCTGTGTGTGTGTGAGATGTGTGTGTGTGGGGGGTGGCTGTTGGAGGAGCACAGACAGACGCACATACACAGACAGAGAGAAATGTATTCAGACATAGGGTATGCAAAGATTGGCGGATTCTACTAAATGGCCAATCAAAATTTACAATATTTTTGCTTGTTTTAAAAATAAAGCATTTTGGGGAAGTTTTTGTTTTTGTTTCGTTTGTTTGTTTGTTTTTTCTTTTTTTCATTTTTTATTATTATTATTTTCTTTATTTACATTTCAAATGCTATCCCGAAAGTTCCCTATACCCCTCCCCCGCCCCTGCTCCCCTACCCACCTACTCCCACTACTTGGCCCTGGCCTTCCCCTGTGCTGGGTCATATAAAGTTTGCAAGACCAAGGGGCCTCTCTTCACAATGATGGCCAATTAGGCCATCTTCTGCTATATATGCAGCTAGAGACACGAGCTCAGGGGGTACTGGT
>NC_034610.1:5741582-5759587 GCF_900095145.1 Mus pahari
AGCCTCTGTCAGCAGTCCTGGGAGTCCAGCTCTCTCCTGAGTCTCAGTGGTCAGATTACTCTCTGCAGGGAAGCTCTCCTCTAGCAGGGAATGTACACAGAGGCCTGACATTCAGATCTGCCTCCTTGCTGATGATGTAGGCCCAAATCAGGGCCTGTCCCAGAAGATGTGTTGCCTCTGCAGTTTATTCACTCACCTGCACAGACTAGCCACTGAGGAACCCTGGACACAATATGACTCTCACCTGCTCTGGCAGACAGAGCCCTCACAGGTGGCCACCTTTCCTCTGGCAAGGAAGGTGCCCAAATTTCTGGAGCCCGAAACAGGGTCTCTCCCAGAAGTTAGGTTGCTTCTGCCTGTCCTGAAGCTGTGTAGCTTCTGTGGTCCACACTCTCACTAGTGCAGACTGGAGCCTAAGCGAACCGGAGCAAAATGGCTTTCCTACCAACTCAGGCCTTAAGACTCCTCCTGGGCAGACACCCCTCCTCGGGCGGGAAAGGTGCAGGATGACTGGAGCCAGAAATGGGATCTTTCCCAGAAGCTGTGTCACTTCTGCAGGCCGCCCTCTCCCTGTCAGTGTACTGGAGCAAAGATTGTTTGTTTTTTCAAATAATCAGAAACATGCTAGATAAAAATCACCCTCACGGATGCTGTAGTTAACTAATACTTCCCATTATACACATAGTCTGAGGCATTTGCACCACCCAGAGAAGTCATGCTTTACCTTTGGAAACAATTACATATAGTGTTATCATATTCTTATGTTGTATATCTATTTGAGGGTGATTTCAGAGTTTCTGTCTAGAACTGAGATATCATTAAGTATAAAATCATAATTTAAAAGCATTTGTAGGTAGGCATGCTTGTTAAGACACTCACAATCATTTGCCTTTTTATTTGGTGTAAAAGCTGACTTATGATTTATTTTCATCAGTATTATTTAGCATCTATTGTATACTGTAGCAATTCTTTAAAATATTAAAATTGTTTTCTACAACTTTGTTAATTTGTTTATTTATATTTGAGAGAGAGAGAGAGAGAGAGAGAGAGAGAGAGAGAGACTAACTATATGTCCCAGTCATAAGTCATATAGATGAATTCTTGTTCCCCCTGTCTAAATCCCCAGAACTGGAATTACAAACACATGTAAGCATGTATAAAAATTCATCTACAGCCAATCATCTAAAGATTAAGGAATTTTCTGCAAATGTTTAATACATGATCATACCCAGGGTTTAATGTAATTTGACTATTTGTTTAAACAATTCTGACATACAAAATGTAATATTTTTCTTATAATAGATAATAAAATAGTCTAGATAAAAAAAAAAAAACAGTCTTGAGTAATAAAAATAGGATGGCAAAACACACAACTGTGTAGAAAGTGAGGCCAAAATCAACCACTGGGGGAGAAATAAAGCAACAGACATAGCATGCAAGGTGAGCAGCTCCTGGGAGCTCTCCCTAACCTCTACATCAGTTCTCAACCTATGGGTCTCACATGGGTTGAATGACCATGTCATGGGGGTCACATACCAGATATCCTGCATATCAGATACGTACACGACAATACAGTATCATAATTACAGTTATGAAGCAGCAACAAAATAAGTTTGCGATTGGGGTCAGCACAACACGAAGAACTGTGTTAAAGGGTTACAGCTATAAATGGTTGTTCGCCACTGTCTTTGTAAAGTTCCTATAAGAACACCCCCACATATATACACTAGGCTTCTCTGGGGGGAATGGAGTCTCCACTGTCATCTCCTGGCCATGGATGTGTAGCTGTAATAATAGAAGTCTCCATTTCAAGTGGACCTGGATGATCTGTACTACAGGCTCATTCCAGGACATACATTCTCCACTCCCCACAGCTAACGCTGGCCTCCACATCTCTCCACCTCTGGGCATGGTTGCCAGCCAAGCACTCCATTTGGATATACAGAGCACAGCACAGCTTATGCTTTCTTGATACTGACTCTTCTCATCTTGATTCTCTGCTGTTCCTTATACCACTGTAGTTCTGAGGAAATGTCTTAGAAGAGATGATGTGCTTCTTTCTCTGAACTTCAGTCCAGCAGATACACGCTCCTACTCCACTAAAGGACAGTGTGCTATTACTTTCAGTTACAAAATTACGCTATATTCATGAGTAGACCTGACAAACCATCAAGACTGGCAAAGCACAGAAATGAGTTGGTCCGCATTGGTAGTCATGCCCTCAGATGAACAAGGCCACTGTTTCTAAGGTTTTTGGTTTGGTGGGGTGCCTAGTGCTACACGGTGCCACACTTAATATCCTCAAGATAGCTGTCTGCAGTGCTGCAACGTACAGGTCCATTCTTCCATTGCCAAAGCTGAGGAAGTCAAAAGTACAGTTTGCTATTACCAGCAAAGATTCCTGAAAATACCTGTTTAAGGTAGCTAAGTGTTCTACCAGATGTTTGGCTTTGAAGGTCCAGATCACATCTGATCCAGGGTTACTGCTGAGCTTACTCTAACTCTGAACACGGTCTAGAGTCCTAAGAACTAAGGTAAAGCCTCTACCGTCCAGCGGTTCTTGGAGTTCATTTGGATCTGTCATCCTCTCTTGCTCTCTACAATAAGGAACTGTTTCTGGATGCGTGGACTGCAGTCTGTGATACACCCCAGTGGTGGGGCCAACGAGCTCCAAAGTCCTTCCGAATGCCAAACTTGCACCAAAAGAAGGTCTTGGCTACTATTTGATGTCTGCTGTGGGTTTGAGTCACTATAGATGTCTGAATACTGGTAAAACCATTAAGTATAAGAAATGTGTTCATAAAAATGATAAAAAAACAACCCAAAATTACAACACCCACAGCCAGCATTGATCAACCAAAAGGCCAATTCTGCTTCATAACAACACTCTACAACACAGCAGAGCCAGTGCTTCCAAAGCTGATCAAATTGTTTTTGATCAAGCTACGAAACTTTGCGTCATCTATGCTAGTCACCACTTTGCGTCATCTATGACAGTCACCTGATCTCTCATCAACCAACTAAAAATTCTTCAAGCGTCACAAAGTTTTGTAAGGAAAATGTTTCCACATCCAGCAGGTTGCAAAAATGCATCCAAGAGTCTGTTGACTACTGATAGTCAGATTATTATACTGTCATTAGCATGAAGAATCCCTGAAATGAACTGTGTCTGCAAAGGCTGATTGATTTGCTAGAACCGTAGCAATGGGGAGAAGTCAGAATGTTGCTGGTCCAGAGCCTAATCATAATCTATCTTGGGTTGTCTCTGCTCCCCTCAATAGCCATTCCATTCCTACCCCTGTGCTGGCTGCTGGTTTGTATCAACCCAAAAGCTTAGAATGTCATTGGATAGCATCTGCGGTCCAAAGCCCAGATTTCTATGCTTTGCTGTCTCCCCTCCCCCCCACACCCTATATTACCTCCCATATGTTTGGAAAGTGTCTGACTTGTGACTTTGTTTTCTCACTATTGAGATACTGCCTTCACGTTGGATCCTAGAATTTGGGGTGACCTAAATTATATTCCCTGATATCATGACTCATATTTAGCTCCAGAATAGAGTATCTCTGATCTCCTATGAGGTGAGATTTGTATTTTTACATCAACAGTATAACTATAAACAGATTTATTTCTTGCTGGCAAATGTATGTTAATTGTAATGGTTACTATTTTGATTAAGAGAGAGGTGTCTGAGCTTCCTTATAATGATTTAAAATTCATGTGATTAAAAAAAATCACAACTGTTTTTGTATCAATTTAATGTTTCACATTAATCGTCTTTCACTCAAGCTGGCTCTAGTATTCATGTGGCTGTTCTGGAAGAATCAAATACTTCCACTTGACATAAACTAGAACCTGGTTGTGTTAGGTAGCACTAGGTAAACTGTAGGAGACAAGAAACTTTTTAGGCTTCATGTTAAATCCATAAAGTTTCATAAATATGAATATGAAAACGGTCACAAACTTGACATGCACAACGCTATTAAGCCCTCCAGGCTAACCTTAGCTCCCGTTCGGCTCTAACATTTTAATTTAGATTCCAGACAGTGTAAGAATTTCTGAAATTAGATAGCAATATTCAAGAAAATATCATGGAGACTGCAAACACAAATGTTAGATAGTATATTCATTTTTAATGTATATTTTAAGTTCTTTTTAGTTAAAATAACTTTATGACGCCAGGATCATAATAAATACCATGATTTTTTTGTGTTAGAAAACAAATAATAGTAAACTTGACTTCTATCTAGAAGAATATCTTGACGAAAATACTTCAAAATTTTTAGTTAACATCTGAAACATCTAAGTCATGAGTAACTTGGAGACAAGAATATTTTTTGCTTCCTAAACTGTATTTGTCTTTCCCATGATTATATATGGCCCATTTGATTACCCAAAGTATATGAAGCAAATTTAAAAGCCTCCAATACATTTTCTACACAGTCACAGCTAACATAGCATTGAAGCTATAGTCTTATATTTAGTTGCAGAGAGAATATAAGCTTTGTTTTCATTTATTGTAATAATACACAGTCTTGCTTGGGTCTCTTCTTTTGTAACACAAGGTAGTAGGTGACTCTTTGGAGGAGCCACAATTCCACCAGCTCCTCTGCAGCTCAAAGTGAGCCAGAGTCTTCCTCTCCTGAGAAAGGTGGTCGCCAAAAGTGAAGCCTTGCTTCTGAGCTTGCACTGTGAGGCAGAAATATGTATTCTTCTAAATTACCTTTATTATGAGGCTACGAGTGACTGGAACACTTTTAAGGTAAACTGAATGTCACTGGGATGGGAATCAATGCTTTTAGTTCCTCGGCCAAGGGGGTCTCTGCAGCGGCAGCCTCTCCTTCCTTCTTTCTGTGGAAACATCTGGAACAGTTTAACTAAGCCATCAGGGTGCCATTGTAGATAAAGAAGACTTCCCTGTAGAAACTTTGTTTCATAGAAATATGAAAGGCTTCCCTGTGGAAAAAATAACATTTGTGAAATGCCCCACAAGTTGAAAAAGACTGCCAAGTTGAGTCTCATGTAAAGACAAGGATTTGTCATAGAAATGACTGTATTCCTGATACAGCCGCAGACCATCTCAGGAGGTACCTGGGAAACATTAAATTTGCTTTCACTAAAGGAATATACTATTAACTTTCTGAGAACTCTATGATGTAGTACAAATTCTGTATGCAAGAACTAGAGTCCACTGCTAAAGAGAACAGAAAAGTACTCTATACGTAGTTCCACCTTTCTGATGAAAGACTGATAGATACTTTGATGGTTGAAGTTCAACGCAAGAACATATGCACCCCTTTTGTTTTGTGTAGTTAGAAGGACACTGTGGGATATGAGGCATGAGATAGATGAGTGAGTGCCAGTGCTTGCTTTACCTTGATGGCTGTTTGCAGAGGCACAGCCTTATCTACTTCCAGTTTCTGTAATAAAATGCCTGCTGGACAGTGTGTGATGAAGGGGTACATTTTGGCTTACATCTGGAAGTTAGACAGGATCATGAGGATGATTCCAGAATCTTCCGGACCTCTAGTGAAGGTCTCTTGCTACTTTAAAATGCAGTAGAAGAGGGGGACATGCAAAGATGCTAAAACACTAAGAGTAACCTTGCTCTACAGCAACCTCATTTCAGGGTAGCCAATCCAGTCTTCAGGGGGCTCACCTACTGTAACAGTAGCCCAACAACCTTTTGAAGATCCCACACAGCTCAATATTATGACATTGCAAACCAAGCGGTGCACAAGTTGGAGGGCATAGAGCCTCTGTTTCAACTAGCACACCTATATAACTTTCTTACTGCACCAAGAGACTCTTACCAGAAGATAGCTGGGGACTGTTGTATGATCACAGCCCTCCAATATGTCCTTCAATATCTGCTTCCTGGCATTCAAACCCTTGCCCAAGTCCTTGCTATACTGAACTTTGGCGTTGTGTGATCCGAGCCATACTCCAATTGCAACACTGCACGCAATATGTGCAAGGCTAGATCATAAAAGAATTTCGGCATTCCTTTGATCTTTGAGAACTGCTCTGTTCCGGTTCCCATTATAGCATGTCAGCCAGCAGCCAGTTCCAATTGGTTGCATGCTCAGTGTGGTTAACTGTATGGAAGCAGACCTTCAGCTTCACTGGGGTCTCAGGTGACTATTCCACTACTCTGCAACACTGATGTATGAGATGCCAAAATCTAGGCTTGCCTGGTCGTCTTTCCACGTGCCTGACCTAATCACAAGGATAACAAGGGGCTATTGTTTTTATGGCGTCATTTTTGGAGTAACTTACTGAAATGCCATAGAAACTAATATAGAATCCAGAGTCACTTGGCTATGATTTCTGTCATCTTTTGATGCTTTATTTTTACTCCCAAGCAGTCCTCGAGAGCCATTGGGTGATGATGTAAAATTGGTTGGATGAGGAGAGGTTCACGGTTTGAAGAGGAGTAGCACCTTCAGAATGGCAAGCTAAGTAGGACAACACAGTGGTGCCAGGAGCTGTGATGGTTTGTGCAGAGTGGTGACAGTCATCCTTTCTGATGCTTAAGCTACTCTTGCTCTGTGACACACAGATTATCAGCCATTCATCTACCTTGTCCCCTTGGTTTTGGACAGAGAGGTGACAGATTCTGGCCAAAGAGATGTCCCCTCCTGTCTAGAATATAAAGTATAAATGCAAGCCAGCATTCTGATTTCCCTGCCTTAGTGACTGCAGAAACATCACGGTGACATTTCTGACTTATGATGGTGCCTGAGTGGCCATAACAGGCAGGACCTGCGCTGCCCTTGCAGCCTCTGTGAGAAACAAAAATTACTGTGGTCAGCACTGGAAGTAATGGCCTATTTGTTCTGACAATATAACTTTTAATGCTGATTTATAGAAAAAGACCAATGTATGGCTTATACAACTCTTTCTCCCTCCTTTTCAAACAATGTATACACACACACACACACACACACACACACACACACACACACGTCTGAACACACATAAACCCACACACTGGCACAGTCTTGAACTAATGTTGATCAGTGCAGTTACCTAAACACAAAGGGCCAGAGGGGCTGAGTTTAGGTGTTGACTTATAGTTTGTACAGTCTAAATAGAGCTATTTGTATTATTGAAGCTAGTAAGAAAGAGACCCTCCCTTTTCCCCAGGTTTAAGCCTAATATTTAAGGTGGCTTTCTGTCACCTAAAGGACTTAGCCTGCTTATAGAAGAAAACTCAGGATGGACTATTTCATTACTGCTGAGCAATCCAGTTAATTCTCATTTCACAAGTGTTCAACAACCTGAAGAAAGATGTGAACTCAGGATACTAAAGAAATAAATTCAGTATTTCTGAATCTAGTTTGAACATCTGGATTAAGCTATGTCTAAGACCACAGTTAATAACAACCATACACAAAAATTTGATCCAACAAATTTACCCTTTCTTGAGTTCATTTGAGCTGGATTTCTGTTTCTTGTCATTGAACGTGCTGTGTACAATGCTGTGCATATGGCTGCGTGAGTCATTTTTCAGGTGGGTAAAAGAGGACAAATCAATGTGACCCTTGCAAGGGCTCAGTCAGCTAGTGTTCTTACCCCACCACTGACAGTGCATGTTTTGGGGAATCCCTTGCCCCCTTTTATTGAAGCAACAGAGTAAACTCTGTAGTTGAGATATGGAATTGCCCTCAATTTTTTTCCATCAAACCAAACAACTCGATATGAATCAATTTACTATAAATGTTATATATCTTACTCCATGATGCAAATGCTTTGAATGTAAAAATCCCAGAGTGCTGCAGAATGCAAATAAGAGAAGCATATAAACGGATCTAGTGTAATCTCCTAACTAACATCTGGCTTCCGGCTTCTCTCTTCTGTGTGATTATGGCTTGCTGACACTCCCTTATGTTCCTACGCTTGCACTGTCACAGTTAGCACTTGAAAAGGAAGAGGTATCTAGACATTAGTCCACTTTCTGTGGCAGTAACAAAATGCCTGGGTCTGGATACTATGAAGAAGAGGGGTTTATTTAGCCCATGGGTTGGAAGGCTAAAAGTCCACCATCCTGCAGTTCCATGATCATTAGAACTTGACAAAAGCTTATGTCTTTGGAAATAAATATGTAATTTTGTCCCATTTATTCAAATCAATTGAGACAAATAACCACACCCTGACTGACCCTAGCAACCTTCACATGTTCTGTTTAGGTGAGATGTATTCTAATAGACAAGAGTTAATGTAGATCAAAGAACCTGTCATAAAAAATAAAATAGAAGTTAAAGAGCACTTTATTTAAGGCAAGCACATAAATTCTCCACATAATCTAGCACTTGCCACATACAGATCCTCCTCCAAAGCCCTTGCTCAGGAACCCCCAGTGCTCAATACTAGATAACATTAAGAGGAACATCAAGGGAATCCACACAAATGTACTAAAAGATGTTTAAGCAGAAAAGAAGGAATCTCATTAGAAAAACCTGGATCACCCTGCAGGCCTCTATGACAAGCCATTAAGTCCAAACCAGCCAAACAAATTACCATGCGTCTGAAACAATGCGACCCACTGAGTGCAGGCATGCAAGCTGCAGAGAACAGGGAAAGGGGAAGAAGAGCTGGAGGGATTCCAGAGACAACTGAGAGAAGTGAGGGAGAGATAAACGCAAGGACGTGTAAGTCTGTAACTCAGGAAGGACAGCATGTAAGGATGGAGGACAACTCGGGGAGGATAACATCGTAAGGATGGAGGGTGTGGGAAAGTGAACACAAACAGCGAACAAGACTTACAAAGAAAATAGGAAAGGAATCTTGGGTCTGCATACTAAAAGGACTCATCATAATCAAGAGTGAAAATCCTAGAGCGGACCCCATGTAGGGGTCCAATCTACCTAATTGCACATAGGTAATGTGACTGCTCTGGAGCTAAGGGCAAGCCTCGCCCGGCACCTAGGAGAGTCAGCTCTCTTATCTGGAGAAGTGAAGCAGACTCAGTTCTGATGTCTCTGTATCAACGTAAAGCAACAGAGCTATCGTGAGATGACACCAAGGAGAGAGCCATCCAGGACAGTGACGGAGTATCAGCAATTGCTGAAATTTTCCTGGAAAAAGGAAACTATCATTGCCAGCACTTCAGTACTTTGCCTGATTTTAAAGCTACATAACTTACTTGAAGGGACAGGTAGACCAGGAGTCGTGGGTGGCAAGCACATGTATAAAGCCAGAGGGAGCATCATTCGCCTAAGAGTCTGTGGAAAGGTCACTGAAAGGGATCACACATCAGCTCAGAATAAGATATCAACTGATTCGGTGCACACAACATTCTGGGCACCAAGGCACCAGAACTACACAGATCAATTTCTACGGAAGGAAACTAGAATGTATAGTTTGCTGCTTTTTTAAGCAAGTCAGTCTTAAGCCAACATCTGAGATCATTCTCAGTATTCCAGGTATGGGTGCCCTGCTCATAGGCAAATGGCTTTCTGGGCCCTTGTGGGTGCCACACTCTGCTGAGCCACAGGGAGACTGAACACAATCGAGACCCTTCCCCATTCACTTTACTGCTGTCCCCTCCCTCCTGACAAAGTGAAAGCAGGACTCTCACTAGCTCATGCACCTGACCTTCTTTGGTGATCTCTCCCAGGTAACAGAAATATAACAACTTAACAAGTGTTTACTCAGCTTCTGCCCCCCTCCCCAAACCCGGTAATGCCATACTAGAGTTTGTATATCTTCCTCGTGTATCCCTGGGTGTTTGAAAAGGATATAGCATGGTGGTCTCTTCCAGACTAAATTCCATCTGGTCCCAATGGCTGCTAGATCCGTCTTTCTCACTTCCTCTTTTCTCAGTATGCCAGTCGGGGCTGCCCTTCTCAACACAGAGTTAACGCCTGGCAGCAGCAGTGGAAGCCTTTCCCTTCCTCACTAAGCTCAACACCATCTGTTCCTCAAATTTCAGAATTCATTGTTCTTTCCTCTCCCCAACTCCATACCCCTCCCTGGACCAGTCTGCTTAACACCCCTGTGTTCTCTCTGGTTATCTCTCCCACACAGTCGGATGTGGATGCCTGGACCCTTACCTTGCTAGCCCTTACTCAATAGCTTTCCTGTCCTGAGGGCCACTCACACCACCTTATTTAAAGCGATACCCGCCATGCATCTGTGGTTACTGGTCTATGGCAATTCTCTTTTATCTGTGGCCCATGTTACCCTCGGAAACACTGTGAGTACTTAGGGGTTTCACATTGTCTGTTCTCATCTTGGTACAGGCCTGGAGAGGAGATAAAACTGTCACCCTTAGCATTGACAGCCGCCTTCCCTGTGTTCCACCAGTGACAACACGAAGTAGGAGTCCCAAACAGTTACCGGGTGATTGTGGAAAGAGCAGCGACTTCTGGAATCTCAGCTGTGGGAAGAGCAGTTTGCATGGGGTGGAGGAAGGTGTCGGGGAAGAAGAAAAAGGCATGGTACCAAGGTGAGACTCAGACGATGTCAAATAGTGTCAGACAAAGGGAAAGAAAGGCTGCTGGGACACTCGAAGAGCATGAATTCCAGATTCCTCCTGATACTGGTTAACTCTGAATTACTTTGGCTCCCAGTTTCAGAGCACTCACGGCCCGTGATGGACAAGAAAGTAGGTCACAGTACAGCAACCAGAGAGCTGAGAAAAGAAGATCAAGGAATCGTATAACCTCAAAAGAACCCTCCACACACACCTACTTCCTCTCGCTAGGCCTCACCTCCCCAGGTTTCTACAACCTACCTGCACAGCACCAGCAGCTGGAGTAAGAGCTTCCTTGGAAGAAAACAGAGATTTAAGACCAGGAAGTTGGGTTCCCACTCAGTGACAAGTGACCTCCCCCCACGGTTTCTCTTCACCAACTGTAAAAAGCTTCGCAGCTTTCACCATGTTGTCCACAAACTCCAGGTTGCCAAACCTTACCTCACACAGTGTTATTAAATGAAGTGCCTCCTGTGGACAGCAGGTTCCCTCATCCCAGTGGAGACAGGAAGGGTGGCTGGCAATTTGCTGCTTCACTCCTTAGTTTGGAAATAACCTATCTGCTTTTCCTTTTCTTCATTAGTAAGGCACTCAGTGCTCCACCCTTCCCCCACCCCCCATCCCCTCAAGGATATTATCTGGAAATCTGCCAGGAACCTGGAGCATGTTCCTTAAGAGTCAATATAGTGCATTAGCATTTTGAAAATAGCAAAAGTTTGAACCAGCATTTCAAGTGTTTTATGAGCATGCAATTGCACAGAGAGTAATGAAAAATCTTTAGCAGTACAGAACCATGGCTCACTTTTCCTCACAGAACTCTCTATAAGAAAATTGAAATAAAAGAGAGGACTGAGTCACTGAAGGCAAGAGGTAAATGCTTGAGACTAGAGCAGCAGAAGTACCAGAAGATGAATAAGCAAGAGTCCTTTAGAACACACCCAGCATGGAGGTAGCCATTGTACCAGCCCCCTGGGAAACAGTTCCAAACAGGGATAGTCTTCGTGTGTGACTGTCCACGTTACAAAACACGCATTCTGTCAATTTCTAAAGTAAGTCTCTATGTACAATATGAAATATACTATTTCCAAATTGGTAAATGTCATCAAATAGAACTTTTCTAAACTAAGTCCTTGCTTGGGAAGAATTATTTTTAATTAAATATAATATTTTATTAATTTTTACATACAATGAATTTTGAACAATGTTGAACAACCTCCAGTGGAGAGCACCACACTCAGGAGTATATGGGCAACACAAATATGACTTGTAGGGAGATATGTATGTGGAGAGAGAGAAAGAAGGTATAAAGTTGGGGGGTATCTAGGCAAGTTATGTGGAAGAAGGGGTGGCTTTTTGATAGAGATGAAGATTCAGAGTCACTTGCAGAAGCTCTCACACTTCCCCAGGTAGCATTTACTGGAATGAGGTCAGGTACACAGTAAACTGCTGGGTGGTTTTCTTATGGCTACTTACTAGTGGTTGACAGTAAAAGAACCAGACATGGTCTGCCTTTAAGGAACTCGGGACTACTCCAGGGTGGGCACTAGGGGAGAAGGCAGTGCCAGGCATTCTGGATGGAATTATTTCCCCTAATTCCATGCAGTAGAGGCCTAGTCTCCAGAACGTCCGATGGCAGTCGCACTTGGAGAAAATGCCTTCAAGAAGGGAAGTACCTTAAAATGCAGTAATTAATGGGCCCTGGTTGCATCTGATTAGTCTAATAAGGTGAGAACACGGAACAGATACTAGGGAAATGCATTCAGGGAAGGAGGAGAAGAGGTTAGCCATCTGCAAGTCAAAGGCCTTAAAGAAAAGTCCAAGTTGACCACACCCTCATGCAGCATCTAGAACTTAAAGAAGGCATCAGTCTGTGGTATGCATCATCCAGAATGTTCCACTAGGAAAGGAATGCACCAGGAATATAAGTCCAACTACACAGCAACAGATGACTTCATAAGGAACAGAGGAAGAAATGGTAATCAAAAAGTAGTGAGCCCTTCCTGGTGCTCATGCTCACACATGATTAGAAACCAGGATTCACATGAATGCCAACTGTTTCTTGATAAAGGATTTTGCCCAATTCACTTTGATTCTAACACTAGGTACTGTTCACTTGCTACATGCCAGCCACTAAATTCTTGACTTGCATTCATTGATTCGATCTTCACTGAGACCACCTGGGACCACCATCATCACTGCATCAACCTGAAGAAATGGACAGAAAGCGCAGACACAGCAAAGGTCTTGGTCAATGCTTGACAACTGGAGGCAGAACTGGATCTCAAATCAAGAGTCCAACTTCAGAATCTCAGGACTACTATACACACCACATTGATAATACTCATGAGAGTTCAAGATCAAAGTTACGTGGAAAACCGGCTGCTCTAGGATAGATCCTCAGCAACAACAGAGGAGATGATAGTCCGACCTCGTGCAGGCAATGGGATGCTTCTGACTGAGAAGACATAAGAACAAACTCTCTGCCATCATGCCTTTAGTTAGCCAAAACCAGTGTCAACACTGCCAGGCCAGGCTCTCTCAGCCCTTCTGGATGGCAGCCACTTGTCTTCCAGATGGCAGCATTCATGCCCTAGCCCACCTGAGCATTTGTATTAATATGCTTTCAGTAAGTTGAGAAAGATATAAAGAGTATATAATTCAGATCAGAGCGAGAGAGGTATGATCACATTGACTAGACAAGATGGATTTTCTAGAATTCTCCGAGTTTTCCTTGGTCATTCATAAGATCCTATGATGCAAATGAGTGTTGGAGACATATAATTTCTACTCCCATTCCATCCTACTTCTTCTAAAGTAATCCCGAAGCCAGGACTACTCTATTCTCCCACTACCCTTTCCATCACTCAGTTACAGCACATTGATCTAGAACAGTGGTTCCCAACCTTCCTAATGCTTCGGCCCTTTAATACAGGTCCTCATGTCGGGACCCCCCAACCATAAAATTATTTTGTTGCTACTTTATAACTGCAATTTTACTACTGTTACAATCCATAATATAAATATAAATAACTGATATGTAGGATATCCGATAAGCAACTCACAGATGAGGTCACAGATCACATGCAGAGACTCCGGAGATGGTTCATTTGGTAAGGCGTTTCCAGTGTAAGTGCTGAGACTTGAGAGTGATGCTCAGAGCCTATGTGCAAGAGCTAGTGGGAGTGGCATGCAACTATAACCTCATCTTTGGAAAAGCAGAGACCATTGGATCCCTGAGGTTTGCTAAGTGACCAGCTCAGCCTACTTAATGAGGTTCGGCTCAGTAAGGGAACTTGTCGAAACAAACGAGGTAGATGGTATTTGAGGTTGATGCATGAGGCTGATTTCTGAGTTCCAAGCACAAGAGTGAATAAGTAAATAAATGTTTATCTAAAAATCAAGGGGCTAGAATCGGCCTGCTTAAAGTACAATTGCTAAAGGTGACTGTCTATTAAAGGTTTGGATTTAATTTTTCAAATTGATATCCAATGGAGAATCGGGTCCAGGAACAATGCCTAGATCCATGTTTACAGCTACTTCTTAAGTAGCCCAATGAATTATGCATTCAAGGCTTTTACAAGGCTACACCAGCCTGCTCTTTACACAAAACTCCCAACATGCAGAAACAAATGCAGTACAATAATTAGTGAACATGCTATTATTGCAATTTCGGGTTTTTAAGTAACATTCCTGCCCACAATCAACCAACAGGCCACAAGTCTATCTAATTTAATGTGTCAATGCCAATGCTAAGGAGAGTTGCTCAGAATCCAGAACTGTCTTCCATGTCATATCAACTGTTACATAACAAAGAACTGGATGCCACACTTTCTGACCTGTTAACCAAAGTCTCTAAGATAAGAACCTAGGCTAATCACTGACGTTTTATGGTTGGGGCCATAAAATTTTCTTATGGTTCTGTGTATCTTGCTGGAAGAATCATTTTGCTTACCAAAACAGGTAACACCATTCTTAGTAACAACTATTCACAACCAGAAAAATGAAAATACAAGTTGTTTTCCTCCTATCCTACCAGAGCATAACCCAATTGTATAATCACTTGGCTCCCTAGAAAAAAATTAACTCTTAGTTTTAGAGGTTTTACTACTCATTAGGGTCTACGTATTGTATGCCTGTAAAAATTTGAGTTTGTACTTAAAAATCAAAATAACAACAGCAGCAACAACGGGAGCATTAAAAGTCTCAGGATTTTCCCAGGCTATAGTGATAAGGCACATGTGATAAATCCTGTAGCATATTAGCCTAACAACCAGCAGGGTATATGTCATCAATTTTATAACATCTTTCAATTTTATGTCTGGCTATATAAAAATTATATTTTCACATCCTGTTTTTCAAACCATTTTTTCCCAATAGCTTCCTCATTATTTAGCTCTGTAGCAGTTACTTTTACTTATGATTCTATCTTACAGGAGCATTCCTTAAGGCTTAGAAAACGTCTAAAGCAGTGATTCTCAGCCTGTGGGTCATGACCCCTTTGGGTGTCGTATATCAGAAAATCTGAATATCAGATACTTGTATTATGATTCATTACAGTAGCATACTTACAGTTATAAAGCACCAATGAAATAATTTTAGGTTGGAGGTCACCATAATATGAAGACCTGTACTAAAGGGTCACAGTGTTAGAAAGGTTGATAACCCCTTCTCTAAAGGGAAGGTCCTTAAGAATCAGAAAGAAAACAATTCAGATGTCTCAGCAAGTCCCTGAAACTTAACAGACTCACAAGGCTCCAGTGACCCACAAGATAATATACTCATTAAGGACTGGTAAAATAAAACCCTCTAGCCTATTGAATTGCCTGAAAGTTGAGCAAAGAGCTCTGGGGTGTGGCTTTCAGCGAATTGTTGGTCTTTGGAAAAGCACCTACTTTTGAATTGCCCATGCTCCTGTAAGTAACCCTTCACCTATTTCATGTAAGGAACCCAAAGAAACTCATTGGTTCAGCAAGTTGGAATTGAGTGGTATCATGAGTTTGATCTGTCATTACTTCCCTATCTGGGGTTAGCAGACATTTGTTAATCTCTCCAGAAATATTCTAAAGAAACAGTTACAGGGTTGTTCTTATTAAAATATAAAGTGATATATTTAATAAGCATCTAATATTAATCAAGCCATCAGGATGTAACATCACAGCCTGTGTTAGAAAAGGGAGATGTGAAGATCTCCGTGACCTTTCTCCCTATCACCAGATGACAAAGATCACATGACAGCACAGGTGAATGAAATTGCCAAGAGAATGCCTGTCAACGTTGTGCTTGTGGCATCTGAAAATGGGGATTAGTTCAAAGAAGGAGTCCAGGTACCCTGAAGGTACTGCCCTTGGCTAAGAACTATTGAGACTGGCACATACTCTCGACCCTAGATTTTCAGTACACTATTAGAACAGAAGAAGGAATGCCTAAATGCTACTGACTAAATGGTCACACTGCTAGGCTCTATCTGTTATTCACAAGTGTCTTTGGCCTGAGAAAACAGGTCTTATAGGCACAAGTTATGATTAAAGGATAGATCACACAATCTCACACAGTTCAATAAAGATACTTTAGACTAAAAGGTTTATTTATTTATTTTTTAACATTCCATGGCTTTCTGTTTATGTTACAGAATGCTCTAAAATAGTCTGGAAGCATCTAAAGCTTGTGTTTTATTTTACTGTTTGCTGTGGACCTGATCATATATATCCCTACTATATTTGATTCTCACTTTATAGATTACTTCAATATTTATTTTTCTGCTTCTCTCTCTCTCTCTCACTCTCTCTTACACACACACACACACACACACACACACACAAGAGGGGGGAGGGGGAACAACGCTCTGCACAGGCCTACCTTCTGCCCCCTCCTTCTGAGAACAGTAACCATGCCCTTTTCAGGACACTAGGCACCATGGTTGTACCAACTGTCAGATCTATAGGTCAAATACTGTAGAGCACTGGCAAATATATTCATAAGATTCAACGTACATTATTCTTCTTGTAGCACTGATGTAGTCAGTCTTACATAAAATCAGGTTTTACTACTCGTTATAAATTTAATATTTACCTCTCGCAAATAAGAGCATAAAATATTTGGTTTTCTTAAACTACATATGTAGGCAGAAATTAACAGCTCAACTGGGAATCTCAACACACTGACTGGGAACAGCTTTTAGAGAAGATAATTCAAAGATGGATTTAAAATCAATCCCCCAGCAAGCAAAATCAAAGTCTTTTCCAAGTGGCTCAGTCACGTGGGAGCAGCAGCAGTGTGACATTTTCCTTTCACGGGATAAGTGCCACCATGCTGCTTTAAAGGGAAGAAATAACATAAGCTGATTTTATTTTCTCCAGTGGAAAAAAGTTTTCAGCAGAGCAGCTCTGCAGGCCAGCATGGCTGACCAAATAACATTTGCAGTGAGAACAAGATAATGGGTCAGCTCCTGACCTGGGAGGGAGGGTTTTTGGTTCAGAGAGATCTCTTCAGCCTCTCCCTCAGGAGCCCTGAATGCAGGCTCCCCAGGAACGAACCTCCTGCTGGGCTTTCTGCTTCAGAAGAGCTGACCTACAGAGAACACAGCTGGGTGTGGGAAGCTGAGGTTTTCTTCTTATCCACCAGCCCCTCCCAGACCAGAGTTGTCCCAGTGTGACAGTTGTGGAGGCCTGAGGTCCAAGGGACTAAACACCCATTGTCCCTGCACTCCAGCTGCCTTGCCAAGGCAAGCTCCTCCCATCTCCCTGCTGGGTTTCCTCTGCAAGAGTGACCTTTACTCCCTCAGTCACCATCACTTTCCAGTCCTCCTAGCTAAAACCTCTGCTCTGATTGGCCCTTTGTCTCTGTGAGAATAGGGTTCTGTGCACAACAATGGAGAAAAGCAGAGCCAAGATGGCTGAAGCCTAAGGGAATGGTTTTCCCCACCTGAAGCTACTTGATAGCACCTTTCTGCTTTTACAAGACTCAGGGTCTTTATGGAGTTTGTAGTGCTTCCTGGAGCCTGTTAAGTCCTGGCTGCAGAAGCGAGGAGAATTCAGACTCCTAGAAGCTCAGCCCTGCTTGGACCACCATAGTGGAAGTTTGTCTCATGATTACTGGGGAGATCAATCACAAGGGGTGGGCAGTGAGGGAAAAAGATCTTTGGCCCATGGTCACAGGCACTGTAGTTGAAATCAAGTGTTTCAGTGACTCGGTTCTGTGTATTTCTACAAGCCCATACGAAAGTGAAAAGGGAAGAACATACTTATCTTTAATATCTTTGATATTTTATAATGGTTGGTCTAAACCAAACAGCATTTTTAGATCTACAGCCTCTGCTTAAAGGGAAATCTTGTGAAATATGTTTCTATAAAGTCAACTTTGCAGAGACTTTTTAGAAGGTAAACACTAAATGGTAATTCAAAAATATTTCTGGTCAGAAAGAAAGAAAGAAAGAAAGAAAGAAAGAAAGAAAGAAAGGAAGGAAGGAAGGAAGGAAGGAAGGAAGAAAGAAAGAAAGAAAGAAAGAAAGAAAGAAAGAAAGAAAGAA
>NC_034610.1:5759612-5770042 GCF_900095145.1 Mus pahari
AAGAAAGAAAGGAAGGAAGGAAGGAAGGAAGGAAGGAAGAAAGAAAGAAAGAAAGAAAGAAAGAAAGAAAGAAAGAAAGAAAGAAAGAAAGAAAACCTGCTCCAGGATGAACATGAATGTTATATTAGGAGATGCTACCAGGTTAATTAAGGTATAGAAATGCCTCAAGGGGAGGAGAATTGAGAAAAAGCGCAGCTCTTGTGGAGGAGGGACTACCAATCACTACCGAACTGCCTTTCTGTACAAATGCAGACCAGCTAAACACAGCTATAAAGGAAACAAGCATGGTTTAAATTAAGCTTAACATCATACAACAGATGTTGGGTTTTCTCTTCTACCCCAAGAACAGCTGCAATGCTGTTGGACATGACAGGTGTCAACTGTGCAATGTGGATGACAAATTGCAGAAAGAATGACATAGCATTATTTAACAAGCCATTTTAAATATCTTAAGCATTTAAATTTCACTTATTTATGAAAAAATATCATAAATTTGGCAACAAAAATCCATAAAGGAGTTTAACCAAGGATCAGAATTCACTTTGAATGGAATGACATTTTTAAAAATCCCCGGTCACCTTCACTAATTATGATTATTGTGAGAGTAGAGTCAAGTATGAAGCAACCCTATAAACAAAGTCTTCGCCAAGAGCTGCCATCCTTTTTCTCCAACTGCCTGGGATATACATCCTTCATCCACTATACTCCTTAAGAATTACTTTTACCCATGACAAATGTTTCCTCTCCTGGGATCCTAGATCTGTCAGCCTTGACAGGAGTTGGGACCTTGGAATTCCCTTTGCTTTATACCAAACCGAATGTCTTAACTATCAAGGAAGAAATTCCCTGAAAAGGAAATCACTGTATTCTCTTATTCATAGCTGAGATCCTATTTTCTCATCTGGAAACAAGGAGCACAGGAAGGAAGCTGCTCACGAAGTGCAAGCTTCACATTGTTGACAACAGAAAGCAGCAGTGACTAATGCCAGTGTTGTGTGCCTTGAAGGTAACCCAGAGTTCTTAGAAGCGGACTGAAGACCACTCAGCCAGAGGGCAATCAGTACCCTTGGGGCTGGTGGAATAGGGTTCTGGGCGGAGAGCCTACAGCTACCACTTCCCTAAGCCACTATAATCCCTAAGTACATTCTCAACATTTGTCCTTATGCAGAATCCTTAGCCTTCCTCAGGAGAACTCTTTGTAACAAAGACCATTACAGAAATCCACAACCAACCACAGATCAGAGCTGAGGACCCAGGCCCAGTGGATATGTCTGGAAAGTACGCCTGCACCTGAAGCTCAAGTAAGGAAGAAAGGAAGCAGAGAAGGAAACAGAAAGATTTTAGGAGCCAGATAATCAGGGTGCTTGTGTCTCTTAGGAATATCAAAAGCTAAACCTCATAAGGTCTCGCCAATGTGAGTAGACATGAGCTGAACATTTAACACAAAAGAAGGCAAGGAGGGGTAATCAGGAGGGGTCGAAGGCAGGTCAGGGAAGACCGAAATGATGTATTACATCATAATCTCAAAAAGTAATTTTTAAAAATTGGTGCCAGGCCAGGCAGTGGTGGTACATGCCTTTAATCCCAGCACTTGGGAGGCAGAGGCAGGCAGATTTCTGAGTTCGAGGCCAGCCTAGTCTACAGAGTGAGTTCCAGGGCCGCTGGGGCTATACAGAGAAACCCTGTATCGAAGAAAACAAACAAAAAATGGCGCCATGATACCCAAAAGTACATTGCTTGCCCATGAGTCACGGTTATTTCTGGTGTGGAACATGAATGATGCCAACTGTTGACCTATGTGACATCAGAATATCAACAGTAAGGTGAGACTGAGAACAGAAACTGTCCTGGGATGCTGGGAAGCAAAGAAGAGCAAATCAAAGGATGACATCACAAGAGGAATGGGATGGCATCACACTCATTGCTTGATCATTTGCCACCACCTCCCTAAGCAAAGCAAATATCTCCTTATTTCATAGCCGTCACTGGAATAATTACTGCAGGAGAACCTGGAAGTGGAAACTGCTGGGCTGACACACAATCCGACTTCCCATGGAATTCCAGCAGCAACGAGGAAATGGTTCACATCTTTGAATTTCTTAAAGAAATTAGTCTTCCCACCATGAAGACACAGTGGGTGCTGGTATTCCTCCCAGAAGCAATGTTGACGGGTAATTCTCGTACAAAGCTGAATTTCATGTTGAATTCCATCGATCATCTCTGACTCCAACAAAGAAAAGCATGAGCTTGTAATTCAGTAACTAACATAGCATATAGGAAATAGAAATATTCACATTTGTATGATACTTATACAGACAACAAATGTAATTTGTGAACAGTGTAAGACATATGAATACTGTAACTATTTTGAGCCTTCCAGAGGACAAGATGAAGCTGGTTTCTTAACCACGGTATATACATTTATCACTGGCAATGTATTTTGATTTGTGTGTGTGTGTGTGTGTGTGTGTGTGTGTGTGTGTGTATGTGTTAAAGCTGATATGATGGCTGGAGTGTTTTATTTCCCATGTGAAGTTTCCTTAAATAGACATACTTGTGAATAAATAGAAACAAAGAAGTAATGGCTTACGTTATAGCCCCTGTCAATAAACACTTCAAGATTCCATGACCATACATTTGGTTTTAAATGACTGAAAACCCTTCTGAACACCTGGGTTAGGCAGGGGTTGAGTCTGCCTGTTGGTGTTCAGAACAGTGAAGAAGGCCCCACCAGCGTGCAGGAGTCACGGATTTACAAAGCTGTTTCATGACGTGTTACACATTCAAGCTGCCAAACTTTGCAGAGGGAAAAGAACAAATGAGACACATGAAGGATGTGCAAAGAACAGAGGGGAAGAAAACAAACTTCAGTGACTCCTCTGCCTCGGACAGAAGCCAAATTAAACAGCATGGTCAGGAGGAGAGGGGAGAGGAGAACCAAACCAAAACTCAACACAAACTGGCTCCTCCCAAACCGTCCACTCCTTTCTCAGTCTCAGCTAATTTCTTAGTTTCCAGTTCATTCCAAGGAAAGACCACCATTCTCCAGCCCCAGAACAGCTATGCTACTTTCAAGTGCTTTCATTCAACGAATGGATTAAACTAAAAAACAACAACAACAACAACAACAACAACAACAAAAAACAGTAGTACTTCCACTCAGGTCAGTTTCCTAAATAGTTTTCTCTATGAATAGAAGATAGAGAGCAGCCATTGTAATGTATCCAATGAGTTCACACTTGTTACTTAGTGCCTCCAGCTGCAGAGGCTGCGGGTGGGTGGGGAACCTGGAGTTTAGGCAGTGCTACTGTGCTGGCTTTTGAGCCAGTTAAAGTAACACACTCCAAAGTGGGTGTTGGAACCTCTTAAAATGTCCTGTCCCGCTACAGATTCACACAACTGTCCTCAGTTGGCTAATCTGAGGTATGTGCAGGCAGCAGTTGAACCTACTGTAAGACTGGCAAAGTTTCCATTATTCAGGTACATCTTAGGGCTCAAAAACACAAATAAGAGTAACTTCTGCCATTCAAAAACTGGTGCTGTCTACTGGCATTTTGCCATCTCTAGGTAACTATTTTACCTATATCTTAGAATTATGTATCATTGTAACATTTATATTCTTGAATACAATAATTTGATTTTTTGATGATCTGTAGAAATAAAAAAATATAAACAAGATATAATTGTATAAAACACTACCACTAAGAGACAATCTGGTGCATTTGAAGACAGCTTAATTCACAGGCACACAATAGTGTAGCACTGAAAGAGGCCCAAGCGTGGCCAAGTACCACCGCAAACATGATGATCCAGTCGCAATGGCTGAACAGTCAGCTTCCCATGGTCAAAAGAGCTGGGATGAGAACTACCGAGGTTCATGCCAGACCATACTCATGGTCTCAGCATCTTTGTGCCATAAGCATCCGACAAGAGTGGCTGTTATGCACTCAATAATATGAAATTTAATTAAGAGGTGTAAAGACCTAATCTCAAATTTAACTAGCAAAACATACTTTCAGAAAGCAGTGTTCTATGTGTTCTGCCTAGTGAGCCGTCCTGATACTTATCAGCACTGCTGATGGGACTGTATTTGAAATAAAAGAAAACACTAAGCCTTCTCATATGGTGGTACTTTTAATCCTTAAAAACAAACTAACAACCCCCCCCAAACAGTAACATGTTTATATGAGATATTCTAGTACCTTCTTCCCCCTCCCAAATTATGTCATGTTCGAAGATGTTTTTAACTTCAACATCAGACTTTTAAAGCCCCATCTGGACTTGTGAATGTATGTGCCAGTGTCTCTTCACACGCATCCACATGGTTCCATTACCCGAGGGCTGGTGTGGAGAGCTGCTGTCTGTACACTTAACCATGCTTCCTGAGTGTTGTAGACTATGTTGCTAAGTGCTGTATGTTCTTTCTCGAAGGCCCAACGCCCCCTCTCCAGAGAAACCACTGAGCCTCACAGGAGAGCAGCTGGGGCTGAGAGGAGCCAGTTGCTGCTCAGAGGAGGTAGGGGTAATTAATTATTCTAATGGAGCCGCTGCTTTGTGCAGAGAAAATTATGTGCCTGGCAAACACAGGAAGTGACAGTCCTAGATTTGCTTTTTTCTCTTTTTCATAGGTTTTTGCATTCAAAATAGCAGAGTAAATATATATACTGCTTGGAGGCATTTTGATAAATTCAATTAAATATGCTGCTGGGCTATGAGTGTGTGTGTGTGTGTGTGTGTGTGTGTGTGTGTGTGTGTGTGNGNGAGAGAGAGAGAGAGAGAGAGAGAGAGAGAGAGAGAGAGAGAGAGAGAGAGATCAACCAGCATTTTTTTCAAAATTATTCCTTTTCATGATTTTTTCCTATAAGTAGGTTAAAAGCTTTAATGAACTATATTCTCAGTTTTACCCAATTTTCTCTCTGGTCTGATTCTTAATAAGTCACTTTGAACAAATTGAGGACAGTATTTTGCACTTTTACAAAGCATCTCATTTTTCTAAATGAAAATTTGAGTAAAGATAGACTGGTTTTTTTGTTGTTGTTGTTTTTGTTTCTGTACATACAAGGTTGAGGAGTTTTAAAATCCACTTAACAAGCCAATGAGAGATTATTTTTATAAATGAGAAGGTACAGTCTTCATGAGCCATGTAGTCCAGTCCCAGGTGTGATGCACAGTGGTCCTAAGTTAAACAGCTGTTTTGAATATGTAGCACTCCTGCTCCACGTTCTCAGCAGCTGGAAGAAATTACCGTCCAGAGAGACATGTGCGTAATTTGAATTAAACAGATGCAGGCTGTGAAGGAAATCAAACAGCTCAGGGTAATAGACGCAAACAATATTACCAAAACTCCAAGGAATTTTTATTTGTTTATTCAGAATGATAGCAAATGTTGTCATCCTTGTGACACAACATATCTATACCCATGAAAGGTTTTGGCTCTTTACAGAAATCTAAAGTAGGAATGTCAGTTCCTGAGGAAAAGTTACACGCATATGTATTCATAGTTCTCCATTTGCCATCACTTTTGATACAATGTACTGATTGGCATAGGAGAGTTTCCTTTACCCCCTCAGTTGCCACATGCTTTCTCTTGGACTCTATCCTGTGCAAAGAGTATCAGAGCAATTGAGCTGTACTTGATGTGGGGGACAAGGACCAAGGAAGATGGAGAAACAATAACAAGGTTAAAGGAATATTTGTTTGAGAGTAACTTAAATGTCATTTCCAATTCAATATACGTTTGACCCACTTTAACGAGCAAAAGCCTGCACTTAAAACTGCACGCTGTTCATACATGGGTCCAGATGGTGCCCTTTGGAATAAAAGCACTCTCAAATAGAGCGTCCCAGGGAGCCTCCACATGCCCTAATGTAACAACATTTCCCCCAGATTACGCCGTTAAATGTCTGTGACTTTTTGTATCTTGTGCAGTTTATGAAAGTGTGTACTATTCAGACACAAGATTGGCACTCATGTATCAGGTGTCCTGAGACCTAACTTGTGAATGGGACAGTCAGATTTTTGACACATTGTCACTCTCCTGAACTTATCAGTATTCTATGATCTAGATTTTTGATATTAAACAAAAAATGTAAATGTTGAAAAACATTTGGGAATCAACATAGCAGTTCTTCCAACAGTTAAACATGGTGCCAGATGGCACCAAAGGAGCCAGCAATCCTGTGTCTATATATGCCCCCCCAAAATGAACATGTGCACACCACCTATTCATAGCAGTATTGTTCATGCTCTAGACATACAAATGTCTATCAATTCATGAATGGGTAAATAAAATGTTATAGACATATATGTGATGAGATTATTTAGCAATTAAATTAAATATTATAGACATGTATATGATGAGATATTACTTGGCAATTAAAATGAAACTGACTCATGCTGCTTCTACAACATAAATAAGCAAGGAAGACATGTTAAGTCAAAGCAGGCGATCAGAAGCAATACAGAATGAATTATTGCATTCATACCAAATATCTAGACAGAAAGGGCAAACAAATATACAGGCACAAAAATGAGATTATAGGTTGCCAGGGGCTAGGAGGAGGGGGAAAAGATTGCTTTTGAGTTAGGAGTTTCCTTTTGGAATGGACAGAAATGCTCTAGAATAGATCCTGATGATAAACTCACAATTGTGCAGACACTAAAAGCACTGAGTGGATCAATTGTGTGCTGTGTGAATTATGTAGCAATAGAGCTGATAAGCATCAACACACATCACAAATGGTTCATTTTTGCTCTTTTATGTGAGTCCAAGTCCACACTTGTCTTCTGTTTGAGTGGGTACTTTTAATTTTAATTATTTATTTAAAAGCTCAAGCTGTTCAGAAGTAAAGTGTTCATAAAAGTGGTTTGCAGTCACCTCCACTGAGATACCCAGCATTCCCAGGGTGTGGTATGACTTCCATTTCAGACTCAGGACCTAACCCTAACTAACCCTTCCGGGCTACCAGAGAGATACCTTGCTCCCAGGCTCCTGTACCCTTTGTCTTCTTCCTTGAGTCTGTCGGGCTCCCTTGGCAGCTTGTGGCTCTCATTGCTTCTGTTTTCTTTCTGTTTTGCTCTCTTCACAGCTCTTCTCAGGGGGGTCATACACTGACAAAGTGGCCGTCATAACCTGTAACCCACTCCTTGTCATAAGAAGTTAGGACTTCTTCAATAGCACTTTTCGTAGCTCACAGGTATCATTTTGGGTCTATACTTCTTTCACAGCAAAGATTATATATTATTGTACCCCTACATGGTATACAATACCCATGACCTGGGCAGCTTTGAGCCTCAAGTACATAATCAGCGGTTCTCAACCTGTGGGTCACTACTCCCACAGAGGTCACACATCAGGCATCCTGCATATCAGATATTCTCATTACTGTTCACAACAGTACCAAAATTGTGATTGTGAGGGAGCAACAAAATAATTTTAGGGTTGGGGGTCACCACAACATGAGAGACTGCTTCAAAGGGTCACAGTGTTAGAAAGGCTGACAACCATTGGTCTAAAGCAAAAACTGCACAGGTCAGTAAATTTGTTGAATAATGAACAAGAAAGAATGTACAACCAAGAACATACACACAATGTGCTGACAGTTCTTTAACTTAGTAGGAATCCGTTTTCTTGAGCCCCTCCATTTGGGGGAGGGGCTGAGAGGGGACCAAGGAGAGTAGGCAAGCACTCTATCCTTGGGCCGCCAGGTCCCTTTTGCTTCTGTTCTGAGATGGATCTTGCTAATTGCTCAGACAGACCTGGAACTTTCAAATCCTCCTTTCCAAGCCTCACGCGTGTCTGGGATATGTTGCTGATCACACTAGGCCTAGTAAGCATGGCAGTACATAGTAGGCCTAGTAAGCATGGCAGTACACAGTAGGCCTAGTAAGTATGGCAGTACACAGTAGGCCTAGTAAGCATGGCAGTACACAGCTACGATCTCAGCACTTAGGAGGATCAGGAGTTTGGAGTCAGACTGGACCATATAGGGAAGCTCTGTCTCAAAACAACTGGGACAAAACAAAACAAATCTAGACAAAACAAAACCTCTTCTGAAAAAAAAATGGCCAAGAATTTATTTTGAAGGAAAAAACAGGTTGCAACAAATTGATTTTGACTTTAGAAGTATCATGGCAGACAAGCTGGAGTAATTAGCTAAATAAATAGTTTAAAGTCCATGACATAAAGTAATGTATAGTTATAAATACAAATACAGGGTAGACTACTTGGTGATGTTCTAATATACTAAAGACTATACAATGTGACTATAAGTATGTTATTAAAATGATAGTTTCATTTGTAGAAAAATCCAATTCCTATGGAAGTATGAAATCATATGACCAAGTAAATATCTATGAAAGAGAGTCAGAACTTGACCCTAAGTGCCTCAGCCAGATCAAGTTGCTGCAGAGGTGAGGAGGGTCCAGACTCCAGGAGACTCTTGTCTGCTCACATCAGCATAGCAGAAGGATGAGTTTCTACCAGGACTACAGGGGAGATGACACAAGGCAGACAGAGAGAGAAGGACCCCTGAGCTGGCTCATGCTTGCCTGGATTCCTATTCACAGACAAGGAAATGACCCATCTGGGAGCTAGGAATGGTCGGGACAAATTTAATTTTGTTTTGATATTTTAATAACATTTTCCTTATGTTGTAATGAAAAATAGTAGTAATTAAACAAAAAGATAAAGTAGACTGTTCACTGTGGACAAGGGCTGTCTTAAGCCTTATGCTCTTATTTTCTGTCTTCATAAAAACGCTCTGTAGTCCTGTAGATATAACTATACAATAAAACATATTTATTATAATTATTTTACATATGAATAAAAGCCACAGAGGCTCAGAAAGCTTAGGCTCTATGGCCTACAAGTGGCAGAGTCACAGTTAGAACTTAGGCAGTACAGCCCAAAGCTTTGCCCTTAACCCTGGACTCTCCAACTCCATGGTATCCCCCTCAGTGTGTAAGGGGTATTTCCACATATGTTTAATGGGAAGAGAGAGGGGACAGGCAATAAGAACAGAATTTTACTCAAGAGAAAACTGTTAGTGTATTACTTTCGCTTTTAATTTTGGAAATTTATAGAAAGTTAAGGGTAAAGAAACGTGGTTAAAATATCACAGTATAACTTCAAACTTTTAGGAATACATTTTAACACTGAATCCTTACTTTTATTATTTAAAATGTTCTTATGCTGCCATATTAGAAGGGCTCCAGCTCCATGTCTTTTCAGCCTTGAACATGGAGAACAGACAGCTAGAGAGGATAGTTAAAAGTGCACACAGCTCCCCAGGGGATAATGGTGGGTATCTGTGCCTTGCAAAGCTGACAGGACTGAATGCATCTACAAGGCTGGGAGATTGCTCAGTCAGTAAGGTAGCTAGGTGCAAGCATGAGGATTCAAGCTTGATCCACAGAACCCAGAGCAAATCAGGGGATAGCAGCCAATACTTATAATCTTATTCCTGGGGGAAAGGCTAGAAAGATGGCAGAGGCTTGCTGCTCAGTAAGCATAGACCAATTGGTGAGTTCGGGTCCAGGGAGAAACCCAGTCTCAAAGAGGAAAGTGCATAGCAACTGAGGTCAACCTGACATCAATCTCTAGTGTACACGCTCAAATACATATGCATACACACACGAACATGTACATAAAGACACTCATGTTCACACCCCCCCCCCACACACACACACACACACACACTGTATTTTTAGCATCCTTCTGTACCTCCATTTCAGGAGATTCAGGAAATTGTAGCAAATATTTTTTTTTTTAAATAAATGGTATCTCTGTTACTTCTAATATGTACAAATACTTTATATTCTATGTAGAACATATATAAATGCTATATAGAAACACTACATTAAGCTAGAATTTAGGCATAAATAAAGAGCCTAAGTCTATGTAGTTTTGACCTATAAGAGAAGCAAAATTATCACCAAGAGATAAGGCAGAGGAAACAGGAACATTTCTCAGTTTTAACTGCTTAGCTGTTTTCTAGAAGCCAGAGCAATTAGCGAGCACTGAGACTCTGGGAGCAATCCAGTATTAGTCTTCAAGTTTATGCTCCTCTTTCCTGTTATCAAATCTAAAAGCTCGGATCAGCAGCTCTGAGACAAATGATACAGTGAATATCAGCTAACTACTGCCGCAGTGTCGTGTCTTCTGCCTTCAGCTAACTACTGCAGCAGCACCGTGCCATGCTTCCTGCCATAATGGTGACAGGTTTGACTGTCCCCAGGAACTGTGATCCCAAATTAAATACTTTTGTTTATGCAAATACAAATGCGCATGCTTCTCCACAGCTTGTTGAATGGATTGTATATATCCCATATATTATGCTACACAGATATGCTCTCTCTTTCTTTCTTTCTCTCTTTCTCTCCCTCTTTCTCTCTCTCTTTCTCTCTCTCTCTCTCTCTCTCTCTCTCTC
>NC_034610.1:5770177-5775518 GCF_900095145.1 Mus pahari
CTCTCTCTCTCTCTCTCTCTCTCTCTCTCTCTCTCTCTCTATATATATATATATATATATATATATATATATATATCATATAGATAGATGATAGATAATTATAGATAGATGATTTTCTTAGTGGTGCAAAATGAATGCCAACTTCATACATCTAGAGAATGGCATGGCCTGCCTTTAAACTGAAAAACTTCTCTTCATCTACATACTGTAAGCTGTACTTGTGTTTTCTTTCTACTGATAGCTGTGGAGAACAGAGCTCATGCTCATTTGTGGCTCATAATTGGTTCTCTGTGAGAGACAAGAGTGAATGGAACCTCAAACAAGAAGAAGCACAAATATTGAAGAAGGGAACTGGCTTAACTATAAATCTTGTAAAGAAAAGCTACAGGTTTAACTAGACTGAACAACACATAAGCCATATCATTGGTCCTACAAGAAAACACTAGGATTCATAGTGGGCATCTAATACTAAGAAATATGCAATAGTTTCATCAACTATAGGACCATTTCTACTCTATGATGTTATCCCTCTTGAAAAATGGCAAATGGAATTTGACCAAAGTAGCAGTACTGGGACAGAACAGAAGAGATTTAAGAACATACATATGATGGTCATCTTTCTGAAGTAAAAAACAAACAAACAAAAACAAACAATGACAACAACGAAACTCCTCTGAAGCAAAGGTTTTTTTGTTTTGTTTTGTTTTGTTTTGTTTTGTTTTTGTTGTTGTTGTTGTTTTTTTTTTTTTATGGTGTAAAAGAAGAGAAGAGATCTGTACATGGAAGTACAATGACAATATAGGAAAGGAATGTGTGTGACACAGCATGCAGGGTGGGCTCCTGCTTCACAGGCAGAGCATGCTGGGTGAGATTGTGCTCCAGGGGCATGGCATGCTGGGTAGGATTGTTCTCCAGGGGCACGGCATGCTGGGTTGTCTCTCATGCTTCAGTGGCATGGCATGGTGAGTGGGCTCATGGTTCATCCCAGAAGTAAACTGTGACTATCTCTCACAACTCTGCACTCAATGTCACCAAGCCAATCCCTTCAAAAGATCAGCATGGGCAAATGCGTTCCATGAAAACTCCAGACTCCTCGGCATTCTATAACTGGCTCCCTTTATTCCGGCACCAGTTTACTAGGCACAGGGTTGTATTTTACCCAGTTAGCTACTAACACAAACAAAAAGAAGTAGAGGGCAGATAGCAATCAAGAAGGAGAGGAGGGTAAAATAACAGAAAGAATATCTGAAAAACTCATAAGGAATTGCACTATTCACTATCTACCTACAAAAGAAAAAAGGAAAGCAAAGAAAGAAATCTATAATACACATAAATTTTATGTATAAATACACATATATAATGTAGATGAAATTTCCCCACTGGACTGACAATACTCCCTCTAAGAGCCAAAGACTTTCTAACAAAAACCCCAGCACCAGGCCTGAGAAGTCCTCTATTGAGTTGTTGGTAAGGGTTAAGAAACTCCCATAATAGACTATTGCTCTTGCCCTTGGTTGTCCTCCAGAGGTGAAAGGTATGTCCCTATTGCTGAGGCCATCATGCACTTCAGACGCAGAGCTGGGAAGGCCCTCAGCTGGAAATGAGCTGAAAGACTAATCTCAAAGACTAGCTCTCATGGTACTAGAAGCAAGCTTCCAAGGATGGAGCCGACCAACAGTCCTACAACCCTACCACACCATGACACCTGAGCCACAACAATGAGCAATATTTCATGATAAATCTTGGAATGTGGCAGTGGCACATAGACCTAGACAGTAGCCTACAGCTCTCCAGTTGGCCCTAAGGTCCACCCAATAGGAGGGAAACATGTCTAGTATTGGAAAACTAGCCAGCTGCCCAGGGCTGGTGACGTCATGGATCCTGGAAGAGGACAGACAACTGCCACGTTACTAAACCAGCACAATCCCTAACCACGTTCTGAAGCTTTGTCCTTACATCCATGGATTAGTGTAGTCCTTATGTATCATCAAGGAAATTTCCCTTTTCAGTGGCTAGAAACCATTACAGAAAGCCACACCAGTCAAAATGCAGATTGGAGAGCCCAGTCACAATGGATCTACAAAACACGCATAGTTACGGCTTAGGGAATGTTTTGGAAAAAAGGATGCAAAGGTTTTTGTTTTTGTTTTTGTTTTTAAGAGGCAGAACATCAGAGAGTTTGCTGTGAGACTGTGTCTTCTAGAAACATCAGAAGCTATACCCATAAAGTTTTACCAGCAAGACAGTCTAAGCATGAATTTAACAAGGACAGTAATAATGTACATGCCAAACTGGGCAGGGGAAGCCTATCTTAACCTCTGCAAACAAACGAACAAAAACCTGTCTCTGAGGAACCCCGAGAGTGGGTGAGATAGTCCTACTGAGGGAAGAACACGATCAATTGGTTGGTTGATACCAAATGGTCAGCCTTGAAAACATATAAACAAGCAATATTATACAAACTGAGCTTGTTATTTATGTTTAGGAATATACATGTATATCCATATACAAGCATGTATATAACAATAATTAATGAAAAAAAGGATGAGGACTTTGAAAGAAAGGGACCCTATGGGAGGGCATGGAGGGAGGAAAGGAAAATAAACAGTAAACAAAAACAGTGTCCAGGGTAAATAGACAGAGAATGTAGGAGGAGCTGAGCAATTATAAGCAAGGTTTCTATCATCAAAGTATAGACCCACTTAATGAGAGACACTGTATGCTATGCAAGCAGATGTCAGTCAAGGACATTCCATGAAATTATACAACAAACACAGTTCATAAATATTGACACATCCAAGGCTCCAAGCATCTCTATTCAAGCACTAAGAGTAAACACAAGCAAAGTCACTAACTGACTCTGGAAAGAAAGAGCCACACATTTAGTTTTGAGTCGACAAGAGAATGACAGAGCATGTAAATGTCTCATCTCCATTTAATCATTTCAGCAGGACTCATGTGCAATTTCTGGTCCAACAGCCACTCTTAGCCTCGATTTTACATTGGAAAGACTCATAAATTCCTAGGAGCAATTTTAAGTTATTTGTGTGCCCCCTGTTAAACAGATTTTGAACAGTAAGTACTTGGAAAACTGTACCCCATATAAAATGTTACATGGGTATATTCTAGAATGCCAGCTTCCTTAGGATAGGATCGGTTCTTCTTTGTAATAACAGTTTGTCGTTTGCTTTGAATCAAGGAGGCTTCCACAGATATCCTAGAGAATGCTATTCTGAGGTTAGTCCGTGTGAGGAGGAGCATGCAATTTGGCAGGAGTAAATCCTTTCCCTTTTCCAAATGTTCTATAGCATCATTCTAGGATAAATCAGTAACAAAGGTTTTTCTTTTTTGTGAATTACATATCAAATTAAAGCAATAACAGCCCCACATTAGTATATGTCAGTGTTTCCAAGGTAAAATTTTATCCAATTCTGAGAATAACTCTAAAATGCAGACACTAATGTCATCTCCATTTTATAGATTAAAAAAAAAAAAAAAGAGGAAAGACTGAAGAATTTTAATGCCTGCCCTTTCCAGACAGTCTGACTCAGGGGTGATTCATACCTACTTTGTTTTAAGAGCATTAGAAAGTCTGGCAGAATTCTAACCAAGTGATTTCATGCAGTGGGCCACATTCTAGAAGTTTTAACTGCTGTGTTATAGACTGCAATAAGCATATGTTGGATGAGGACATCATCAAACTTGACACATAAAATACATCTTAGGTGTTTGGGCTTTTGTGAGAACTGTGAACATGCCAATGCTGTTCTGTTCAGGTGAGAGCTGACTCTGAGGACCACGGGACAATCCGTTGTGGAAGCAGACATCTCCTTTTGTAGGAGACGGAGTTCTTAGTGTCCAAGTTTTAAGTAACAATGGTATTACCTTAGGAAGTTTGTTGATTTTTCTCTCCTTCAGAGCGATGTTTTGATGAATTATGCATAGATGCAAACAAACATGCAGCTCCCCTTGAAATACTTAAAGATGCAGAAATGAGCAGGAAGCAGCCTCGGCAAAGCTTTCAAATGGTGTCTGTCTGAGACTGAGTTTGAGGGTGTTCCCAAACACAAACTTCACTGGTCCCTGCCATCCTCATTTGTGCCCCTTATGTAGGAATGTTTTATTAATTTAGGGAGTAGAGCTCTGGGCCATAATTAGGTTGTACAGCAAGACTTGGCTGATTGACACTTGAAAAGGCAAGCGAGCCAGGATCAATGATAGGAAGGTTTCAATGACAAAAATCCCGCAGTGAAGTGAACTTCTGATACAGCTGCAGAGGCTGGGGAGTCTTCTCAGGAGTAACATTCGCATCTGAGTGTGTCTGGGTAAAAATGTGTATGTGTATATGTGTATGTATATATACCCAGGTGGCATACTTGGGTTTTTAGAGCTACATAGGAGTTTCGTAACAGATGGATTTCTTCTGTTTGAATGAGTATGTGTCCTGCTTTAGGACGTGGCCAAAGAAGCCTCTCGGGAAACACATCCTTCCAGGCCATCCAAAGGTTGCCATGGTAACAGTCATTTATCTAAGTTGATTTTTTTGTTAATTGAGTTTCTCCTGCTAAACAGTGTATGAAGATTGTGCTCTTATCAACAGCAAGCATAGTCCTTAATAAAACAAAAATGGTTGGGCCCAGCACACTCAGACAGCAGGGCAAAATTCTCCTGTTCCTACTTAATTCTTTTTTTCTGCACATCTCCAAGGTTAAGACTGAATTATCTTAATTTTAACGTCTAACTTATACCTAAAGAAAATAAAATAGAAAAATAGTGTTACCCAACTAACTAAAGCTGTCACTCAAAACTGTTAACAACAACAAAAGACAGATGTAAACTTGAATGTCATCATGAGATTCCAGAGAGCTTTCTCACAGGCAGGTTTTTACTGCTCTTGTTCTCTGACAACATTAACTGGCTTGTTAACACTTCCTTATAATAAAAAAAAAAAAAAAAAAAAAAAAAAAAAAAAGTAAAAGGAAGAAGGGAAAGGCAGACAGGGAGAATCTGGATCAAGAGACTATCTGGTTCCTAATAGCACTGGAGGCCTGACACAGCCTCTGGCTTCTTCTGTTCCCCTTAAAGCAGGAGGACTGTGCTCTAACAATGTCTCTAACAATACTGAGACAACCAGGTGAGAGAGTCGAAGTGCAGTACAGGACTGTAGAGACAATGGAATGGGTACTTGGAACTAGGACACTGTGAGTAGTCCTGGCTGTGAGTCCCTCCTTTCACAGGCTTCCTTCAGGACAGGTATGAGCATCATCAACTCTAATACAGGGTATCCTCTGTGTGGATAATACGGGGTATCCTCTGCGTGGATAATACGGGGTATCCTCTG
>NC_034610.1:5775754-5792446 GCF_900095145.1 Mus pahari
GTGGATAATACGGGGTATCCTCTGTGTGGAGCTGGAAGGGCTGGCTGTTCCCAAGTTTGTCTCTCTCATGCAACCATGGCTTTGGGATTTGAGCTCCAGGTGAACAATCAAAAGATGAGCCTGGTAAGTCACAAACTCTGGATCCCCTTCAGCCACTTACAAGCTAAGAGAGTCTCAACTCTTAAATCTTGTTTCAAGTAATTTTTTTGATCTGTGGCAGTTCTCAAAGGCATGCCAACAGGGGAATCCAAAGGTTGAGGATTCCTTTAAAAAAAAAAGAAAGAGAATATTTCTGTGGGCTGGAATTACATAATGAGAGAAGTGAGCTACATTTTTGTACTAAATTGTACCATCGCCCAGAAGTAAGAGGATTCTTGAAGTTGGCACCTGCTGTGAACAGATTCCATGCTATCATTCTTGACTTTGCCACTGAGAGATACTAATCAGCCCCAACAGTATGAATTCATGTGGCCCTCAGGAAGGATGGGGCTAGCAATCTGTTCCACTAGCAAGGCAAGAGGCAGTAGAGATGCTTGCCCAGGTCTCAATGTGACTGAGATGGAGTTTACATGACTGTAAGCACACATGTGTACTGGGGAATCACCGTCTTGTTGTTCTCTGGATAAAATGTCAGCTGACCTGGTTTCCCTCCAACATGTAATCACGGGAGAAATGCATTATATCAGCTACTTACACTGTGGTTTTCAGAATTTTCTCACATACAAATAATCATTCATGGTGGAAATGCATTCAACACCAAATTTATCTCACTTCTTTCTGCCTTGTATTCAATAGAGAAAGTGGAACAATTTAAAATAGATTTAGTTTACAAATGAAATAATTTCATCCCTGAATTCTATTACCTTAATTCTTGTTCCCAATAAAGGGAGAGCATTTTGAATGAGTGTTTTTCTGTAAACAAACAACAATGGCTATATGAAGTGCCCGTTTAGTTCCTGACATTGTACTATAGGCATCTCAATTGAATTTGGAAAATATTCTCAACCGAGTGCTCTGTGGTCAAGACTTTACTTCTTATTTGGGTGAAATACTTAGCAAAGCTTCTGTAAGTGAACGCTAATCTTGGCATTTAGACCTGTGAGACCAAGAAGAGTCTCCTAAGCACCCAGCTTCCCTGTGCTGCTGGACTGCAGAAGGCTGCTCCACTGGATTCCTGAACTACTAGGTGGCTTCTTTTCTGGTTCTTGGACAAAGAGCAGGACCTTACTAAGGCTCTTTTCTTCTTTCCTATGCACATTGGAATTTCTGAGCTGACAACTTCATCAGCCCCAGTTCTGGGATAAAGGGACATCCAGGAATCAGCTCTGAACTCTGTGGGTCCTTGCTCAGTGGGGTCTTTGCTCGGAGGTTTGTTTTTTTTTCTTTTCAGCGTGCTGTTGCATTTGCATTGTGTGTAATATACAGACTTCCCTCCTAAGTGAGAAGTCGGGGTAGGGAAGAGCACTGGTCTGCCTTCTCGGGAACAGACTTCTTGACTGTCTGGGCTTTGCTGTCCATGTCTTTGTTTTATTTTATTTCTTTCCTTCTCCTCCTTCCTCTTCTTCTCCTTCCTCCTTCTCCCCTCCTCCTTCTTCTATTTTCCTTTACATTTCCAAAGCTCCTAACACCACCATGATCACCTTCTAAAAGTGCTTCTCTAGGAACTGGAATTCCATGGTTTTGTAAATGTTGTGATTTAAATTAGTTCCATTAGCCTGTAATCTTTCCCCAGCTAGGAAGACACACCTGCTTACATCTTATTGTTAAAGCTGACCTCAGTGCTGAGCTATGACTTCCCAAAGCATCTGAAACGCAGTCTCACGGATGCTCTCCTCCTTCAGTGCTGAGCTATGACTTCCCAAAGCATCTGAAACGCAGTCTCACGGATGCTCTCCTCCTAGGTCAAATCGAGGCTCAGTGCCTCAGTTTGCCAGGCGCAGAAGCATTTTATTCTGGGCTGATTTTAATAGAGCCTCTCTTGTCCTCAAAGCACTACAGTTTTACATAGACGGTGTCTCTAAACAGTGTGGAAATAAGTGGGAGATGGAGGAAACCCCAGGGAGAACATGTACCCCGCCTGCTGCACGGTCCCTGGGTCAGTATAGTGTCTGTGGTTAGCGTTCACTTGTGGAGGCTTCGAGCACCTCATATACATTCACTTCTCTCCCTCAGCAGAACATCTCACTTCATCATTGTGAGCTTGCACTGTAGAATACAAAAGTATCTACATAATGATGACCAAATAGCCACAAACACGTTCTAGAATTGCGCAAGGATATCAAGGAATGCTAAAATCCCAACAACTGTACATGTAAATAGCAAAGGACCTACAGCATGCAATGTGCCAGGTCTTTACAATGAAGCTCTAATATGAACAGTGTTTGCTAGCTTTTCAAAACTGAAATCACTGAAAGGGTTTAATATAAATCCCATAAATACTATGTTTTTAAATTTTTTTCAGTGTACTCGGGAGTATTCGCAAAACAAGCGACAAGCTCAAAGGAAAAAAATTAGGGATTATAAGTGATGGTGTGGCTACTACCATTGATCAAAGAAAAATACTAATTAATTGAAACCACAAACAAGCAGAGTCACAGAGTACGCTTTTATGGTTCACGTTCTTTAAAACTATTATAACTGAGCTGGGCATGGCGGTGCCCATCTCTAATCCTTGGGAGGTAGAGGCAGATGATAGCCCTTGACTCAAAAGGACCAAAAGAAAGTTCTAGGTAATATGTATTACTTCTGTAGTCAGAAAAATATGGCCTAATTCAAACGAAAGAGCAATGATAACATTGGGAAGATTAAAGGGGCATGAAGAAAACTCCAGCTTTCAATAATTCAGTTTAACAACAGTCATATGAGTTAGACACAATTCACAGTATTTGGAAGAACCTAGAGTAGTTTTAAAAAAAAAAAAAAACTCAGCATAATTAGAGACATGCTGAAAACTGTCTATGTCTCCAATCATAAATTTTCTTGAAGATTACAGAGTAGGTTCCATTTTTTTCATCTACTAGTCATGCTTCACCTCATCATTTAAAGCCAGTGACCACTAGTTACAGCTTTTGAAATATATGCAATGGACACCAAGAAAAATATTGTTAGTTATTAAAATCTAAGTATCCTTGTTCTCAGCTCAGATATATTGATATCAGAAAGCTCTAAAAGATAGTCATAAAATGATATTTTATACTTACTAAAAGAAGTTATATATAGTAATAGTCTCAACTGTGTGTGTGCCTATGTGTTCATGCCTGTGAGTGTATCTGTGTGTGTGTGTGTGTGTGTGTGTGTGTAGTTTAGACATCACAAATTAAAGAAATTTATAACATTTGGGTAAATCCTACATAACAGTGTGGTAGTTTGGATTAAGAAAGATTCCCATAGGCTTGAATGCTTAGTCAGCAGGGAGTGAGTGTTTTTAAGGATCAGGAGGTATGGCCTTCTTGGAGTAGGAGTGGCTTTGTTGGAGGAAGTGTATCTCTAGGGGTGGGCTTTGAGGTATCAGAAAGTCTATTCCAATCCCAAGGTCTTTCTCTTCCTGCTACCTGTGGATCTGGATGTAAAGTTCACAACTTCCCAATTACTGTGTCTGCCTGTGTGTTGGTAGCTCTCTGCCATAAGGATAATGGACTAAACCTCTGAAACTAGAAGCAAGCCCCAATTATTATCTTTATAGTAGATATTTTCTTTATTTACATTTCAAATGCTATCCCCTTTCCTAGTTTCCCCTCTGAAAACCCCTGCCCCTTCCCTCCTCCCCCTGCTCACCAACCCACCCACTTCCGCTTCCTGGCCCTGGCTGGCAGTCTCCTATATTGGGGCATAGGACCTTCACAGGACCAAGGGCCTCTCCTTTCATTAATGACCAACTAGGCCATCCTCTGTTACATATTATTAAAGGCTTTTCCTAATAAGAATTGCTGTGGTTATAATGTCTCTTCGCAGCAATAGAATACTGACTGTTCATGATGTAAAATATACATTTCTATTTTATTTTGTCTATGTGCTGAAAGTTAAATTCATCATTACAAAGAGAATACAAATTCAGTAACTTCCCCATGGGCCACATTTAAACAATGTATCCCACATTTTGGCTATGATGGTTAATATTATGTCAACATGAGGAGCCTAGGGCACCTGGACAAACGTCAAAGCTTATTCTGGGTATGACCTGTGTCTCTGAATGAGGTCAGTGTTTATGTTGGTGGACTGAGTAAAGAGGCTGCCTCCCAGTGTGAGAGGTCCTTATCCTGTCTGCTGAGGATCTTTGCTATGGGACAAAAGAGCTGAGGGTTGAGAAAAGGGAATTCCCTTTGACCATCTTTGAGGGAGGGCATCACTCTCCTCCTTGCCTTCAGACTTGAACTGAAATGCTGGCTCTCCCTTGGCTAAGTCTTGAACTAGAGCCGTACCTCTGGCTTTTGGCCCAGAGACCTGCACATCATTGGCCTGGAGCAACACTACTGATTCTCCAAGTTTTTCACCTGCAGATCTGGGAACTTCCCAGTCTCCTTAATGGCAATGGTTAACTTCTAATAATAAACTTCTATAATTAAGTACAGTGTTATGTCTAATATACAGTATATAATGCAAATCACACATGCACACATGCACACACACACACACAAAGGACACAAACACATTATGTATTATTTCTGTTTTGTTTGAGGACCCTTACTAATATTCTGGCTAACCCTCTGCTGATACATTAACAGCAAAGCATTTAGTGAAAAATGCAATTAACTCTGCTCTAAAGTCCAAATGGAGACTAAAGTCTCATCTCAGCAGTTAATGTAACTGTAAAGTTTACAGTTTGGGATATAAATATCTGTACTAGAATTCATTTTCTTTATACAATTTTTAATAATAAATTTGAAATTACAGAGGGTTATTTGAGGAATTTTGACATGCAGCATGCTATGTTTGGCTAAGTAGAGAGGAGTGACCTGTGATTCAAGAGGATTTTTAGTACTCTGTTGCAAGAGCTGACAGGAACTCTTAGCAAAGGAAAGAAAAAGGGGGATTTCCTGTTTGTTATAGTGTGTAAATAATGAACACATGTATGCAATACAGCATAGCACAATGCTTGCACAGTTACAGTTGCCTCATCTTTAACTTATTTTACATGTATAGATTATGATTTCTGATGGGAGTCTTGCATTAAGATGAGCTAAGGATGGACATCAGGATACCCAACAATCAACAACCGCACACATTTGTACAGTGTGCTTACATGTAGCATCTTTATATAAACAGACTCATTTCTTTCCTTACAAAGTTGCAAGACTAGGCTTATAGTTATCTCTGCCTTTAAGATGAACAACGTGAGACAAAGAAGCTAAATTCTCTAATGTGCATCCTGCATGTAAAAATCAATTTGCTTTCATTTGTTACATTAAAAGCTAGCCATAATCTAAAGATTTAAGAGGTAGATGAAGATGTAAACACTGTTAGAATACCATGTATACACCTAGCAATGCATTATGTTAAGCGAAACAATCTTAATGGATACAAAATTGGTTCAAACTCATTATGTCTCCATACAAGTCAGCTCTTCATAAAGGCAGAGGCTAGTCCCCGTGGCACTGCTTGACAGACATCACTTCTCTGAGAACTCTCCAGGTGGGTCTGCTTCCTTCCAGTGACAGGTGGCGCTAAACACATTTACAGAGTCCTCTGTCACAAACCCTTTCCCCGCTTTTACCAAATTTCCATTGCTTATAACAGAAAATTAAAAAAAAAAAATCTTTGTGTGTATGTGTACCATGTATATGTGCATAAGTACATGTGTGCGTGGAGGTCAAAGAACCACACACGTCAGTGAATTTGAGGCCGGGTACCTTGTTTGCTGTGTGTGCCAGGCTAGCTGGCCTGCTAGCTTCTGACCTCCCCTTAAGAGCACTGAATTACAAACAACTGTGTAGGATGAAGTTAAACTTAAAGTGGGTTCTGGGGACCTGAACTCAGGTCTTTGTGTTTGTGGGGCAACCTTTGTCACTGAATGATTACCTCAGCGCCTAAGAACAGAAAGGTTCTTTGTTTACTTTTTAACTCTCAGAATTTAGAGTCTTTAAGGAGAGCCTCCCTTTAAAGTGTCCGTTGGGTGGCCTGGACTCCCTGAAGTTGTCTGCTCCCTTGTCACGGAAACGAAGACGCTCATACTGCTCTGTGCTCGCCCCTTGATAATTGAATCTATTCAAGTTGCTGTAAAAATTTTTCCCTCTGGGCAAATATCTGTGACTATTAAATCTGCACCCTAGGTCCAGGCCCAGGTTCCATGGTGTATTAAATATCTCCTTACAGATCCACTCCTCATAAACTCTCAGCACCTCTGGAAATTCAGCTCTTTTCCCATGGCTCTCTATGGCACCCCTTCGCTGTCTATGAATAAAATGGAAGGACCAAGTCTGTCAAGATTCTGTCAAATGCCCCAGTAAACTCCTTCTTTTCCTCTGTCTTCAGTATCGCTTCCAGGTTCTGGAAGAGCAGAGCCCGGCTTGCCTCCCAAGCATGGGGTGTGTGCTATCCTTTCATCTGAAGAGGCCCTATCTGGATCCGATCCACTCGGGAGCTCTTTCCTGGTGCCTTCCCATTACATATACAGTCTCACTTTTGAAAAGTCACGATACTCACTTTTAATGTGCTGTAATAATTACGCCACAACATGTGCATATTATAGGCGTTTGGCTGGACCACGTGGCATTGTGAGTGATTTTACCATATGTAGTGCTCGCAGTCAGTTTGATCTAGTGTTCCTTTAGTTCAGAGGCCTAAGCAGGTAAAAAGCCGACTCCCTGAATGAACTCCTTTTTATCCAAGCCACTGAAAAGCTCTAAACACTGCTAATTCTAAAAGCATGAATCAAGGTAAGACAGTTGCACCAATACATAGATTTTTATAAAATCTGTCCCTTACACCTGTTAGTGTTACTGAATAAAAAACAGCCAACTGTTACACGTCCCCTACCTTGTACAGGTGAGGGAATTTAAAATCTAATGTTTCTCATAATAAAGTCTATCTGGATTCAAGAAACAGTTTTAAAACCATTATTTGTGAAGGAAACAATCTTAGGTTTAGAAGTTGGCAGGAACAGCAAAAAGCTTTTTAGTTGACTGAAATAAAAAAAAAAAAATCAAAACACTTCTTAACACAGGCACTTCCCTTATGAAAACAAATTGCCTGAAAGCAAAGCACAGCAGTTTCTGCACAATGGGTGTGAATCCTACTGCCACTAGCGGGGGCAGGGAGAATAGCAGAATTCATTTGCATTTCTATAGTTTCTTTGTATACCCACATTCCAAAAGCATTTCACAAAGCAGCAAATACCTCAGCCCACTGACTGGACTGGGCAGTCTGAGGCTCCGAATCCAGCACAGATCCCCACCCAGCTGTGAACCAGGGTGCAGTTCCATCCTACACAGAGTGGAGGGGACGCGATTTTCCCTGCTTCTAATCACTTGAGGAAATGTGGTTCATATCTGCTGGACTTCCCTCCAAAACACTCACTGTTCTCTCATTCCAGGCAATGGGCCTGTGCATCAATTGCTATCCCGTTCCTTGGATGCCTACAAAACTCATCTCTCCAAATGTACAAGATGCCATAAAGAAGCGGTTTCCTCGGCACAGCAGGAGCCAGATACCCAGGAAGTAATAGGCAGGAAAGCAGATCCCCACAGTTTACTTAGGTATGTATCAGGGGCGTCGGCCAGGGGGTAACTCTGGCTGGTTGGACTTTTGCTGTGTAAATTCGATGCTTCCTGTCCTCGGCTCAGAGTCCTCTGCAAATGGGGGCCCTGGGCCAGTGTCTGCTGTAGTCCAGGCAGCAGCTATGAGTGTCCTCAAGGGGTCACAGTTGGGTTGTAAATCCCTCACTGGGCATGGGCTGAGCAGCCTTATTGGGAACAATTTATTTGAATCCTTCTTCATTAAGATTCAAATAGAATAAGGAAGGTAAAAATTGAACAGACCCAGAAATTGTGCCTTCCTGCTCCCTCAGTCAGTAAACATTTATTCACTAAACTGAGCGCGCGCCTGGCTTCTCTCCCCACCCCGCACCCCCCTCCCACCGTCTTGGCTCGCCCACACTTGTTCCTCCAGTCCTTCCTGCATACTGTTTTAATGCATAATTAAGAAGGTCAGAATTAATGAAGCCGTGTGGAGTAAAGTTCAAGGAATCCCCAGGCACTATTTATTCTATTAGATCTCAGGCATGAATGTCAGATTGGCAGCATAAGCTGCAGGGTCCATGGCCCTGGCTACGTCCCAGGGACCACCCACCCAGGGAGACTCACCTGCACCGTCAGGTGATTCGGAAGCTCCTTCCCGGCAAAAATCACCCGCAGCTGGTCAGCTGGAACCCCCTGTCGCTTAGCAACCACTTCCTTGAGCTGGAAGATGCTGGTGTCTGAATCGACCTCCACTGGGAAGCCATAGCTGGAGTTGAACCTGACAAACACTAGACAAGACCAGGGGCAGAGAGAGAAGAAAGAATATTACTCCAAACCCTTAATGGCCAGTGAAATGTCTCTGCAGCAGCTTTGCCCCTCACCTGCCCTCCTATGAACGGCATGTATTTTCTTCCATTTATAACAGAGCATTAAGTTTATACTATAGAGCAGTAGTTAGAAAACAACAACAACAACAACAACAACAACAACAACAACAACAACAAATCGGTTTTCCCAAGGCGTTTTCCTGCTCATACCCTGGTCAGTGACCTGCAAACCAAGACAGTTTTGTGCCTTTCACAGCCCTCCTGGAACAGAGGGAGTCAAGCGGAGAACTTGCTTGACTGGAATCTGGAGATTCCCATGAGTGTATAGACTATTCTGCTCCAACAGACTGAACAAATGCTCACTCCCTCCACAGGGTCCTTTGCATAAAATTCAAAGGCAGCACGTGGATGCCCCAGAAAGAAATGGTGGAAACGGAAGCCACTGTGTAGGCAGCTGAAGAGAGCCTGGGGTCTATGAAAGAACTCTGGGCAAGGTTTGGAATCTAGGTTCTGTGAAGAGTTCTGGACTCTGTGAAATGGTTGGAGGTTCTTGGTAAGGCCCCCACACTCGTGTAAGGATTCTGCACCCTGTGTTGTTAGCTCATAGGTTACAGTGGATTTCTAGAGAGATCTTGAAGTGACATCATCTCTGCTGATGCGATCACTCTCTCCATTAGGATCTGGCTAGAGCCATGATGTCTCCCAGACTGTCTTCTCGTTGCCCTTGTCACACCATCTCTTGCATTTCTCCCATCTGTTTACAACCATCCACTCTTTTATCACCACTCCAGGTGAGGCTCTTAGATAACTGCTAGTCTCTTGAGCCAGGTGGGTTGGTGCATGTCTTTACTCTCAACACTCCAAAGCAGCAGCTGGATCTCTCTGTGAGTTCTAGGCCAGCCTACTCTACATAGCAAGTTCTAGAATGGTCTAGACCGCACATAGCAAGTCCCTGTCTTAAACAGAAAAATAAAACAAACAAAATATATTTTCTCAATTCTTGCATTTAACTTCTCAATTAATCTACTTTTAGTTTTGTAGTATAGTGTTTCTTTTTAATTTAAAGATTTCTTCAAAATAGCATACAGTGTTAAATAATGGTGTGAGACCGAGATAGGAACTTTCCAGTCAACTTTAGGACAGGAGCCTTGATTCTCATTCATTCTCATTCTCTCTCTCTCCCTCCCTCTCCCTCTCCCTCTCCCCCTCCCCCTTTCCCTCCCTCTCCCTCTCCATCTTCTCCTCCCCCTCCCTCTCCCCTCCCCCCTCCCCCTTCTCTCTTATGCTTTTTTTTTTTTTTTAATGTAGATAGTAATTATAGTGCCACTGATGGCCAGACACTTACATATGCTGCAAGTGAGGTCTCTTCTGAGCCCTCAGTAATCGAGGCAGCTCAGTGCTACTATCCAGTAGAGGTGCACATGAAGCCCAGAGAACTATAGTCACTTTCCTGTGGGTATTAGCTTCTTTGTAATGAAATTGGAATTCATATATAGCTCATCCCATTCCTAGAAAAGCTGCCTAAGACCTCAGAGGAAAGAACACAGTTCTTTTCTTGTGATAGAAAGGATGAATAACAGCAGTGCAAAAGTCCACTTCCTAATGTGATGTGCTATTCCCTCTACAGAAGAAAACTGGATAGGAAAGGAAAGAAAAGGAAAGAAAAGAGAAGAGAAGAAGAGAAGAGAAGAAGGAAAGAGAAGAAGAAAAGAAAAGAGAAAAGAAAAGAAAATAGAAGGAAAGAGAAGAAAAGAGAAGAAAAGGGAAAAAAAGTGACCCTAGGGATGGTGCCAAGTTCTGGGAATGGGGGACAATGGTTCTGAACCAGTGAAATAGAAACAGAGAGATGACGGTGCAGAACATTCAAGAGCAGAAGACCCAACAGCTTTTAAATATCTAGAAAAGGTGAGGGTTGGAAGGATAAGAAATTAATGAAAAATACTAAATATTAAGAAAACATGGCAGTGTGTGGCAGTTCTCCCGTGTGTGTGTGTGTGTGTGTGTGTGTGTGTGTGTGTGTGGTGTGTTTCACTCAACACCTTTGAAAACACAGATGGCAAAATAAAAATATATTGACAGTGGTCATGTATGCATAACATCTCAGATCAAGACTCAAAGACAATCAATCCATTGGTTAAGTCACAGAACAAGGGACAAAGCCACAATCAAATTTTAAATCTTACTAGTTTTTCTACTACTGTGAATAGATTTTTTAAAAAGACAACAACACTATGGGGGTGATGTTGAAGGAAGCTGGTGGGAGCTATATTAAAGGTACTAAAGAACTACATTAAAACCCCAAGAGAATCTGTTCTAATGTGTTTTTCCAAGAGTTTAAGTCATGAAAATCCTACTGTAAATGCAGAACTTATGAAGAAAATTGAAGGGAAGAAGGTGAAATAATAATAGTAGCAGAAATGAAATTACAAAAATCTGTATAACTGTTTGAATCATGTTTTAGGTGTTATTAAGTATTTATTGTTCTATAAAGTCTTAAATTCACTTTGCATAAATTATGAAAATTATATACAAATAGAGACTTTTGAATAGTAAGTCTGTGAAACAAATTGATTTTACAATAAAATGAGCAACTAAGCCTATTGTATTCAATCAACTGTAATTCTTGCATAGGCTAAAGAGGAACATCTTAAGAAAGTGGTCAGGTCAATAACCAAATGTCATGTGGAAATATTCCAAATCCCATCTATACAGCCCCTCAACTCCAGTTATGATTCCTGAGTGCAGAGAGCTAGAGAGCCCCAGTGTTCTCCCTCATAGAAAGCAAGGTATCTTTGGAGTCAGGCAAGCAGTAACTTGACTCCTGGCCACCCTTCTTTCTAATTTCACAACTTAGAATAAATTTCCAGCAACCTTCAATCCTGGTTGACTTGTCTACTGAGGGTCTACAGTGGGATCATATATTATCTCCAGGGCCTGTTCCAGATTTCCTGTAATTGCATTTCAGAAGCAGCCCACAGAGAAGAACCCTTCCTGAAAAATCAGTTCCTTCCCTCAACTGTCTAGAAGAGCTGGGGCTGATTTTCAAGCCCTACCACTGTTTGTTGTGAACTGCTAAAAAGTACTTGGTATTTGGGTAAACACTGATTAAAGTAGATTTCTCAGGTCTTATCACCACAATGGACCCAAACCTTCTAAGAACTATGAGCTAAAAGAAAAATTTGGCTAATCATCATTTTCTGTGATTTGATTATATATGAAAAGTTTGCAGTTTGTTTAGTTGTCTTCCTCCTCCTCTTCCTCTTCCTCCTCCTCTTCCTTCTACTTCCTCCTCCTCCTCCTCCTCCTCTTCTTCTCCTTCTCCTTCTCCTTCACTTCCTCCTCCTTCAGTGTGTTGTTATAATACTTCTTGCAGCATCTGAAGTATCTTATCACCGTCAACAAATGACGTGAGTAGGTGGATTATCAATGATATAATACACTGAGAAGAAAAACCATGAGAGGCAATGGCCACTTTCTTTGAGATAAGGTCTCCTGCGTATATGTGTAGTCTAGGCTGATCTCAAGTTTGCCATTCTCCATTTTAAGAGCTGGGAAGATACACTCTCCACCCCCCTTCATCTCTCACTATTGTCCTGAAAACCTACAGGATAAGAAAATAAATGAGAGTTTGTAGGGGGGAGGCATCATTGGGAGGTGGACCCATATAAACCTTCAAGGCTGTTTCAATGGTGTGGCCTGAGCAAGGTACAGGATTTTGTGTGATCCTAGTCTTCCTTGGTCTGTCTGCCTCCTAAGCATTATTCTACTTCTGCACTGGGGAGAGCAGAGTGGGACTGCCTCACCCTCCCTAGGAATGGATTCTAACTACTCAGCATAAGTCCATCTTTCCTGTCAATGTTTTTGTGATTGGTTCAGGTATGGAAACAAACCAATTAGCACCTGGCTTTCATTTCCCTGCTGGTGACGTAAGTTAGATTAGTTGACAGGAAGTCTAGGCTGTCAAAATTGGTTGAAGATGTACTTTTGCTGCTGTGAAGAATCATGTGAGGCTGAGCATTTTAGCTGAGGAAACCAAACAAAGGCAAGCCGAAGACAGGAAGCTAAGGACGTCTACATGGGCTCTGGGCATCAACTAAGGCAAGACCCCAGGGGAGAGAGTGCCCTATACTCTGCAGGACTTCAGGCCCGGCTGTACCCTAGTAAATACCAAGGGCAAGTTATGTTCCAGTAGTTAAAAATTGCCCAGGTATGTATTTCCCGGTGTCCCCTGGTAAGGCTTTCGTTCTTTCTCAAAGATTGATAGCTCTTGTTTGAAACAAGAAAATGAACAAACAAGCAGACAGACAAAAGTCACATATTCGCAGTCCCCCTTAGCTGCTCCTCCATTTTTTCTGCATGGGGAATTTTACTGAGAATTACTTATATTTCTGTTGTGAATTTGAAAAAAAAAATGGTATGTTGCACAAACCAATTTGGGAAGAATGTGGTAAAGTGATAGTCTTCATATTTTCAATCTATCATCAACTTCCTTGGATCAGAGACATTCCATGTAGTCTGTTCTAAAATTTATAATACCTTTTTCCCCTGACATCTGCCTCTACATTCTTCTGGTATTCTCTTAGAGCACAGGGCAGACGTCCGTAATTTCACCTTATGTTTTCCCTTCCTTTGTTACACCTATACACCTTTGCAATACCCAATAGGCATTTTAGGAGGGTTTTTCTTTAGTTTGTGTGTTGTCCCAGGTGGCATCATCTAATACAGTGCTACAATACAATGATAGTCACGGACCCCCACACCTTTTGTTCAGACTTGCTATCTCCCTGGATCACTAGATATGGACATCTACTAGATCAGAAATGTTCAGCCAGCATCCAAGAGGGGGAGTAAAATGAATGCTGTCCTCTTTTCTGAATGGTCTCAGCACCTTGCATTATTGTCACTGTCTTTGATTGGCTCCTGCCTTTTCTTAATTACAACTATTGCTACTACTACTATTATATCATATCCCAAACCTTCCAACTCTTTCCATCTTCATCAATGTCACAAGTCTCCAGCTGCCATCATCTTTCAGAATGATGCACAATTGCCTACATCACTTCTGAGCCTCAGTGTTTTCCATATCTGATTCACTGCCTACAGGACAGCCATAAAGCATGCTTTTCTGGACTGTCAATCAACACATATGGCTCACCTACATTGACTGTACCCTGGGTTTCCTCTACCCTCAGAGGGAAAGACTCCATCCTTACGCTGGACACAGAGCCCTTCATGATTGGACTCTGGCTACTTTTCTAAGCTCTAAGCCTCTGGTATGCCACTCCTAGGCTTGGCCACCAAACTCTAGCTGCACATTCATAGCATCTTGTAAGTACTTTAGTTTGTCCCAGTTCTGTTTATTTATTTGCCTGTTTTGTCACAGAGGGCCAAAGCCTAAAGAAAGGCTTTAGCATTTATAAAGTAGAACTGTTTTCAACTTTGTTTACATTTATTCTTCAAATCACCTGGTAAAGGGTTGTAACTTACTAGTTGCTTACATGGAATGTTTATATAATTTGTGATATACTTCCAATCATTAAAATCTAGATTACAAAATAATAACAAGGGCATTGGGGAGATGCTTGGCCATTGAGAGCACCTATATTCAATTCCTAACACCCAGACCTGATACTGATATCTTCTAGCCTTTGTGGTCAGCAGGCATGCACATGGAACATAGACATGCATACTAACAAAACACCCACATAGATATAAATAATCAATATATTAATTAAAAGTAATAACAATGAATATATATGTGCAGTCATTTATAGATGTGCTTATACATGCAAGCAGCAAATCTATATGGAAGAACATAACTATAATATCATAATATATATAGGGTACATCTCAATTTATCTGTGATATCTTAGCCCAGGGAATAATTATAAAGTAAATACTCATATGTTTTATAAAGTAAATTCTCATATGTGTTTAATCCATGAATATTTACATGTAGTATTTAATAATCTTAGATAGTGAATTGCAAATGTGTTACTCTATTTCTGACAGGACAAGACAGTGCAAAGGTTGCTACATTTGTAGTCTTGCTGAAGCCATTTCAAGTTTAATTAGAATTTGATCTCCTTGATAGACAACCCATGGAAAATTACCAAATTTGTTTTAGGTACCCAAGGACAAGATGCCCTAGGAAGTTTTTCTTAGCTTCTGTTAAACTGCCTGCTTTGGTGAAGTCCCACTGAATCTTCAAAAACCCAGTGCTCTGGACACATGTACTTAGGCTAAGTTCGGTCCAGAATACCTGAGTGTAGTCCCAGCTGGCTGCAATACAGACTTTCATCTGTATTTGAGTGGTTGTCTCTGGGACACTCCCTATAAGTAAAGCCACAGTGCTGTCTTAAGTGAAGCAAGAGGCTGAGTCTAGGGGAATTTGCTTTTGCAGAGAAGGGCAATCCCAGAAGGAAAAGAGTCAGAAAGGAATGAACAAATTCTGCCCACCCACCTTGTGTTGAACCCTTCTAATGTGAAGGTAGAAGATAGCCTGATAGAAGTTCAGTCAAAGCAGCAACTATCCAAAGGGGCAGAGAACACATTCCCTGTCCTTGAGTATATGCACAATGACTTCCTGTGGGAATGGAAAACCAGAGATCCTCCTCAGTGGAGGGGCCCTACAAACACTCCTTAGCCAGGTGAGGAGGCCTGCAGGACAGGGGGCACTGAGAAAGGTCTGCTCTGCTGCTGCCTCCCACCAGAAATCCTATGACCCCAGTCTAATCTCTAAGAAGAACATCAGCTAAAACCCAGCTGATAAGCATTGTGAAAATGTCACAACTCAAAAACTCAAGGTCACCAAAGCAACAAATATCCGAAATACAGTCTGAGTGTAGAAGAACCCAAGAAGACGAAATAATCAAACACTGTGTGTTCTTCTAGATGAGAGCTGGGACGATACAAAGAGAGAAGAAGATACAAATAGAGGCAGGATCTCAGTTAGTCAAAATGTACAAACAGCACATTCATGATAACGATTAAGTTATCAAAAATACCACTGGAAACAAGACCTAAGGCAATGACTCTGAGGTTAAGAGAAATGGCTACTTTTACAGAGGATCAGGGTTCAATTCCCAGTACCCATGTGGCACCTTACAAAGTCACTAACTCCACTTCCAGGGGATCTGGGTTCTCTCTGGCCTCCATGAGATGGGTACCAGATTTACATATGGGCAAAACACCTAGGAAGTAAAAATGATCATTTAAAACGTTTTAATAATTCTGGAACCCAGTGTGGCATACGTGATAATGCTCTACACCATCTTACCTTTGTGTATTTTCCCCATGAGATTTAAAAGTATTCTAAAATAAAAGTCATTAAAATAAAACCGAAGATGTAGGTCTAAGACCATAAGTTCTATTCAATGAAGACATTTTTTTTTTCATTAAAGTAGACTCAATGTATTGCCTCTGGAAAAGAAAGGAACAATTATCACAGGGAAAGCAGACAGAGTCCCCACATACCACAGTCACTACACCTGTGAAATAATTACAAAATTACCAAACATTTCAAAGAACCAGCAAAGGAGGGTTTGTGCTGAAGAGTGAAGGAAGGCAGCCAAAGGAACCCCAACATAGCTCTAACTTTGAACCAAAACCACAAAAGTTTAAAAGAGTTCGTATGATTATCCTCAACTAAGGAAAGCAAAAATATTCTTGTAGTAAGTGGAAAATCATAATGACACATGGAACAAAGGAATTTATAAAACAAAAGCAACTGAGAAATGGTGGACTAAAACTATATTCAGGATGAAAAAGTATTGAATGAATTAAATAACCCAGTGGAGCTAGACAGCGTCTGTGGAGAGGACAGTGTCTGTGGAGAGGACAGCGTCTGTGGAGGACAGTGTCTGTGGAGAGGTCAGAGACTGTGGAGGACAGCGTCTGTGGAGAGGACAGCGACAGTGGAGAGGACAGCGTCTGTGGAGAGGACAGCGTCTGTGGAGGACAGTGTCTGTGGAGAGGACAGAGACTGTGGAGGACAGCGTCTGTGGAGAGGACAGCGACAGTAGAGAGGACAGCATCTGTGGAGGACAGTGTCTGTGGCGAGGACAGCGTCTGTGGAGAGGACAGTGACAGTGGAGAGGACAGCATCTGTGGAGGACAGTGTCTGTGGCGAGGACAGCGCCTGTGAAGAGGACAGAGACTGTGGAGAGGACAGCATCTGTGGAGAGGACAGC
>NC_034610.1:5793001-5801874 GCF_900095145.1 Mus pahari
TCTGTGGAGAGGACAGCATCTGTGGAGAGGACAGTATCTGTGGAGAGGACAGCGTCTGTGGAGAGGACAGCGTCTGTGGAGAGGATATATACAGGAGGCTGAAATGAGTGAGAGAAAAGGGGACACACTAGGGATTGATTAGCTGATGTCAAATGATCCTCGATGTGTTATTATCACTTGGAAATTCGAGAGAGCTTATAAATCACATGCCCCACCCTTTTAGAAGTGCATTGTACTTCATGTGGTGGTACATCCATGTCTCTTTGTGTTCTCAGCCTCCCAGGCCAGAGACAGACCACTGGTGAGGACTCTGAACCCCTCTGGTAGGTAAGAAGGCCAGCATCACAGGAAAGAGCAACCCCTAGAATTTCACCATGGCCCTGACAATTGTAATGCTTCTTTATGTCCACCTGATTATGCACTGACCGCCCTTCCCCCCTACCTCACAAATTTGCCTCATTTCTTGGGTGAACTCTTCCATTTTCTTCCTTACTCTCTGACTGGCATTATGAGAGATGAAGAATGGGAAGTAGGGAGTGCAATTAAGGATGTACCTAAGAAGAGGTGGCTATGATCCTTGTCTCAGAAACTGCTCCCTGGACTTGACATTTGTGTCTGCCCTTCTTGTCACCTCTGTAACCATGGATACTGTCCCTCCATCAATTTTAAGTCAAATAGGAGATAATAATAGCAATTCCTTCATTCAGTGGTCATGATAATTAAAGAAATTAATATAAGGAAAGTAAAATTCTGTCTGGCAGATGGTAAACTTCAATAGTTCCTTGCTTCGCCTAGAATCACACCACGTCTTAAAAGTAACTGTGTTTCCCATGTCAAATGCACAGCACTGATGTTTGCATAACTGTAGCCGTTTCTTTTCTTGGGGAGACTACATTTGCTCCAGGCATTCCATGCACTGTGCTGTGCTTACAGCAATTGATCTCAAGTGATGGTGGTGTCCTGATAGTGCTATCTTTGGCTCCGATACAGCTCTCTATTTTCAAAGTGCTTGTAAGGACGTTATCTCAGTTAATCTTCAAGGGAGCATCATGAGATAATTGGGACAGCATTTACTATTCCCACCTACAAGATGAATAAAGAGGAAGAGGGGCTTGCTTACTGTTTACAAGGAGAATGAAAACAGGCATCCCAGGGCTCTCAATCTCTTGCCTTTGCAAGATTTAACTTTCACACTGAACCGTTAGCCCTGGCCAGAGAGGACGAAGGAGAGTAAGTAGTCCTTCTGCCTCCACAGGCTCATGTACCCTCCCAATAAATCCAGTCTCCCTAAAACCATGTTCACGGTTGGTATGTTCAGCGACCTCTCCCTCTTGTCTGATGTCTCTAGTGCACCACTGTAGGCTGACCAAGAGAACAATTTATATTGTTGGTTACTGAGAAGTCCCAGTAGCCTACAGCAGAGTTCTTTACCTTCACAGTAAAGTTAAGGTTGGCATTAGAGAGAGTCGTTTTATCTCAGACTCTTTTATGCTGTTTGGGTTGGGTTATTCTGAATTCAGACAGAAAAAAAAAGAGGGGGAATGCCCGCCATCTCAGCTCTTCTACCCCTGGCAATTACTAAGGAAGTACACCATCCTCAGACAGATTCCTGAATAATCAGAACTAAGGCAATTCATTCTCTTCCTTCCATCCTCTACCCTCTGTGCCACCATCCATCCTCCCACCTACCATCTGTTCATCTATACATCTTCTACCTTCCATGCTCCCCATTCCATCTCCCACCCTGCACCTGCTCACCCTCCATCCATGCATCTATCCTCTCTCCATACAGCAAACCACTCATTCACTCATCAGTGTGCTTACCCACTGTGGAATAATATCTCAAACATAACAAAGGAGGTATTCAGATGCCATTTATGGCAAATTATTCCTGATTGGTAGGACAATGTAAAAGCAATTAGCTCTACTAATCATGTCACATGGAAAGTATCTACAAATTGCTTCAGTTAAATACATAGTGCCACAGCTTGGATAAAATACTTGAAGTAAGATAAAGTTATACATAAATGTAAATAAAATATAAAAATATTTAAATATAAGTATTATCTAGCAAAGGTATGTTAAATATATAGTATTTCATTTTCCCCAATGATATCTAAATATATCAAATCTAATCAAATTCTTCTAAATGATAGTCTAGCATACAAACTAAGTGAACTCTAAACCTTATGAGATCTATTTGGTACATCTCCCAGAAAGTGAACAATGATCTATTTCAGTGTTTTAAAAATAAGTGGTTCATAATTATTTTTAACAAAAATTAAAGGTGTACTCAATTTGGTTAGAAAGTGATTGATTGGTAGAAAATTGGTATACTTTTAATGAAGAATTCCCAAATATTTTTGTTGTTACTTTTTAAGGTTTAGACATGTAGGCAGGTGGATTTCTGAGTTCAAGGCCAGCCTGGTGTACAAAGAGAGTTCCAGGACAGCCAAGGCTATACAGAGAAATCCTGTACAGAAAAACCAAAAAAAAAAAAAAACTGAAATGATACTATTTCTATATTTAATCTCTATTACTTACTAACATGTGCTTACAACTATAGAAGTTAAAAGGAAAAACAGGATGATGAGCCCATCTTACCTTTTGCTATAATGAAATGGGCCCAAGTGCTGGGATTAAAGTGCCACCACTGCCCGGCTGTTTTACTGTTTTGACTTCATTATTTATGCTATGGTAATATCATATCTTGCATGTCAAGAATTAATTTTTATATTAACTTAAAATGTGCAAAAAACCCACAACTCTACTACTTTTCTGGGATATGTGGGCAGAGCAGTTTGAAGATTGCTGACTAATGTGAACAGAGGCTAAGTTACCATGGACTGATCACTGTAAACAGAGAACATAAAACATAACAAACCTGACCTTAAGCGCCACGGACAAGACCAAGCATCCCATCACTGTGCAGAAACGGACCCTGGAGACCATAGTGGAATTTTGGGTTGTGTCAACTACCAATGAAATATTTTTCAGAGGTAAATTTATTCCTTCTTATTTTTATATTGAAAAATTTCAGACAATTTTGAAATTTCACTTACATTAACAAAATGTTTATAGTAGTCAAGAAAAATAGCTCCTTAGACAAGAATATCTTGAGGAAAACCCAGTACTGTGTAAGCATATCCCACGGGTAAATCACCCCAGTGCATATCTTTCCCTCCCCAAGACTAGATAGTTCAACAATTGTGAATGCAATTAACACAGATTTTGTTCCATTTTTCTTTTAATGGCTGCCATCGTAGCAATTTATTTATATCTTCATTACAAATAAGTTTTCTGTGTAATTTTAGACATAAAGTATAAATAAATACTTTTATTGAATAAAATAAGAAATGTCATTGTGAGCCAATATAAACTCAACTTATGAGTTCAATATTTATAAAGTTATAGTCTAAAGGCAGCACCACATGAACCAATACCATTAGTATCAGTGGAATAGTGCAGGTGCACTTATTGATGACAACACTGGGCTAAGCATAAAAAAATTAACAGACTTTGTTATGTCTCATTTAGCAACAAATCACTATTGATGGTTAACCAAATGATCAGGTAGACAGTAAAAGGAAAGCCTAAGCATTAATACGGAACTATTTGCAAATGTACCCCTAACGTCTCAGCACAGTTTCTGGCAGTGACTCGGCATGGCACTGTAGAGTCCAGGCTTGAAAACAGAGGTTCTCTGGCCAAAGCTGCTTCTCAACTTTCTTGCTGCTCCACTTAACTTTGGGGGATTTAATATCTTCAAATATAAAATAGTATTATCTAATTTGTAAGGATTTGGGAAGGATTAAATGGCTTCCTTGGTGTAATCTTTTAGATTAATGTATAATACATAGTAGGCACTCAATAAATGGTACCAAAAAGTAACTATTTTTCAAAACAAGTTGGGAAAGAGCTATCATTCAACACTAAATGGCACTATATTCTTAAACAACATTGGAAATATTTTTGAGATCTCATCTTGGTTTCTACAGATACTGAGGGATTGGGACTCTCAGACATGCTGGTAGTGTAAGATGGTGAAGCACTTGGGAAAAGTCAGGCATTTCTTCAAATAATTAGTCACAGAGCTACCATCTGCCTCACTAATTCTAGTCTTAGGTGTCTACTCGCAGGAAATGAAAACTGTCTCCACATTTAAAGTGAATATGTGAACGCACTTCCCAGCATGTTTCTTAGTAGTCAAGAGAAAACACTCGGAGATCATCACGTGGCAAGAGGATGAATATACGTACACGTGAGATATAAACACACAGCATGCATGCCATATGAACACATAGCACAGTGACATATGAATACACAGCACACATGCCATAGGAACACACAGCACAGTGACATATGAATATATAGCATACATATCATATGAACATATAGCACACATGCCATATAAACTCATAGCACAGTGCCATATGAATATACAGCACACATACCATACAAACGCACAGCACAGTGTCCTGTGAATACACAGCACACATGTCATATGAACATACAGCACACATGCCATATGAATGCACAGAACAGTGCCATATGAATACACAGCACACATGTCACATGAACACACAGCACACATGCCATATGAACACACAGCACAATACATACCATATGAACACACAGCACACATTTCATATGAACACATAACACACATACCATATGAACACACAGAACATGTGCTATATAAACACACAACACATGCCATATGAATGCACAGCACACATGCCATATAGATGCCAGCACAGCGTCATATGAACACACAGAATGCATATCCGATATGAACACACAGAGTGTTGTTTGCCTTTAGGAGTTAAATCCTTGACTCATGCTAGCACCTGGATGAACCTTAGGAACATTAAGCTCCACGAAAGAAACAGGGCAGAAGAGTAAATCTCTGTGCCATGTTGTTCATGTTTCATGTCCAGAACAGGCAAACCTGGAGACAGAAACGGCAACAGCAAGAGGCTGAGGAATAATGCCATTGCTTCACAGCCAATGGAAGGCACTGGGAGGATGGGTTACTGATACAGGGCAGAGATTTCCTTTTATGGGTAATGAAAATGGTCTAAGGTGCTGGGTGTGGCATTTCACATGTGTAATCTCAGCTCTGCAAGGTTAGGTAAGGGGTTCAGAAGTTCAAGAGCAGCTTGGGCTACATAGTGAGTCTGCCTTTAGACCACTGTGTGAGAGACTGTTTCAAAACACGAAAAGAGGAAGTCCAAATTGATGAACTCAAGTGAATCTTAGGGTATTTTAAAGGGATTACTGCTGCAGAGAACTGGTTATTGACTGCTACAGTGAGTGAGTTATAGTGAAATGAGGCTGCACTGTATTTCGCTGCCCTCATCCTGAGACAAGCACACATCTATCAGATCCCACTGGGTGTTTGTAACAAGCAAACGAGCACTGCACCCTTCGTTTTAATGCAAATTCTATCTATGACAGCAGCCGGCAGTTGTGTGTTGGAAATGCCATCTTTATGCATCTGTATTTGCTTTTATGACGTGGCAAAGATTTGCTGTTAAATACTTCAGAGCTGCGATAACCTCTGGCTGCTGTAAGGACTGATAAGGGTGTTAATTGTATGAAAAGAGGAAACACATTTCAACCTTTAATACCAAAAGTTCTCTCTCAAGTTACACTGCTCTCGTGTCCATACGCTCTGAAAAAAAGTAGCACTAAGATTCAGACAGAGTTGCTGGTGACAATAGAATTTGTTAACTCGCCAATAACTATTTACCAAATAAAATAACTATGTGTTAGCCACAGTGATAGAACGTGATGCCAGAGAAATGAATAATATAACCCAGGGACAGAGATGTTAGAATGGAACTTGAAAATGATGCAGGAACGTGGTGCACCCTGCAGTCAAGCTTGGTTGCAGCACAGAAAATGCTCGGAGGCAGAGGCAGCAGGGAAACCGGAACACAAATACCCATAAAGTCTCACTTAGGATGGAGAGAGAAACACACACACACACACACACACACACACACACACACACACACACACACAAGAAGCCCAGGCGCCTTCAGTTTTCCCGCCGCAGACTAAAGTCTACTTTACTAATTATGCTTTTAGAAATCACTACACGTCTTTTAAGCAGAAGGTTGTCCGTTGTGTAGGAATGTGTTTGCATCGGAGAGCAAAAGCCAGCTGGTCTGCTGTGATCCTGGGAATTTAGGGCCCCTTGAAGCTTTAATAGGCTGCACTTTCCCTCCCATGAAAAGACTGCAATATTAAAGCAACATGTTCACAAATGATTCACATCCTGGCCATCACATGCACTGAAAGTGTAAACAAGAATTACTGAAAATAAGCCATGTCTGTGTTTAGCTGGCTGGCTGACAGAACACCAGTGTTTTGGGGAGGTTGGAATGTTGCAGATTCAGACGTTAGTTACCTGTTCTTGGGCTAGTTCTAGCCCTCCAGTGCAGGACCTCTGAATTTGAACTAACATTTTGTGACTAATAGATAAAAACTCTTGGTGATCTATTAACAGACTACTAGCTTTTACCAACCCCCAAACTAAGACTGCCATCAGACAGCATCTTAGACACAGAAAAGCTCCCCAATCTTAGTTTAAACAATTTTCTGATGTGCAGACCCAGGTATTTTAAACATGCCTTGCCTTACGACTTTTTGTTTGGTACAATTATTGCTTCCATGCTGGAACATGGAATTAGAAGTAACCTAAATGTTTGTTCCTGGGTTATGACCACTCTCATGGTTCCAGAACAAACTCTTTTATATTCTCTTTAAGATGAAAGTTGTGGTTTTTGTGTAGGCAAAGGACAAACAAACAAAACCCCTCAAGTCTCTACGTGTCTACATTCTAAAAGAAATAATATTCAAGAAGATGAGCATTCGGGCCATGCCTCTGGAGCCTACTACTTTACAAACATGGCTACTGATTCCTGTGGACTTCGGACATGTGAATGTGCATGGCAGCCTGTGGCAGTTCTAGCACAGATGTGTGGATTGATACTCAGGAACAGCAGCTCCTGTTCAACTTGATCGTGATGACAAACTGTGTGCATGTCTGTCTGTCTATCTGTCTGTGTTTGTGTTAGTGTGTGTGTGTTTGTGTGTGTGTGTCTGTCTGTCTGTCTGTCTGTCTGTGTTTGTGTTGGTGTGTGTGTGTGTGACAGACAGAGAAACTTATATCTCCAATATGAGCTTTAAATGGTATACCCAGAAGTAACAGAGTTATATGTCTTGCCCTTTATCAAAAACAGTTCTACATGTCAATGTGTAATGACATCAGTGTGCATACTAAGTGGTCCAGTAAGGCAAATAAATACGTAACTAGTTCACATGATGTTAGGGCTACCATCAAATGGTCATGAGTAGGGTGAAATGAAAACTTGCTTTATGACAGGGTATGTAAAACTCTTCTTTGAACACATTGGTACTTGGTGTAATACAAACTCTCAGCAAGCTTATGTATAAGTCACTTAGCCCTGGTTGCAACTTCCTCCATTATCAAACTGAGACTGCCTTTCTAACTTCAGATAATTCCATGTTGGAAAGACATAACAGAAATGTTCGATTGCTCAAAGCAAAAAACATTACATTAAGTTCTTTTAATAGCAATGTTGCACATGAAGAAGCAGAGCCCCAAATCTCGCTCTTGAGAGATAATTCTCCAGGTTCCTCAACTTCCTGCAAAGGCTTTGGTGCCTCGGAGTTACACTCTCCTTTTAGGGATGTTTGCAGAGAAGCCCTCCTTAGCAAGCAGAGACGGCATTCTAAAAGCTCCCGCGTCCCCGAGCTTGGGTCCTCTCCTTTGACACCAGCCACTGTGTGTGTGCAGCTCTCACTGGACCCTTTTAACATCCTGCTACTGAGACCCAGGCTTAGATGATGGCTGCCACAGTTGCTATGAGCTATAAACCACCTTCTCTGCTGACCCGGGCATCTTCTGACTCTGCCACCATGCATGAGGCTGTGGTGGGTCTACAAGGTAAGTGAGATGCTGCTGGCAGTGTCTGTCTCTGAGTTCAGCGTCATAGTTTCAGCATGTGCTGAGTTTTGTATTAGCTTTTGATTTTCATAAAGCATATTTTAAAGATAAAATAAAAGTGAACACTTGGCTGAAATCAAATACAAGTCTTTGAATAAAAAAGAAATTGCCATGTTCATTTTGAAATAAAAAGGGACACCTTGTTTCAGCTTGAAAATATCTATGTTCGCAGGGAGCATGTTCTACAAAGAGGAGTCTAACAATCCTTTTGCCCTTTGTGTCTATTTGAAAGCCAGTCAGTGTTGTTTTCCCTTCACTTTGAAAACTAGTGCGCTGATTAGGAATGGACAACACTTTTGTGATTGGGTTACCTCACTCAGGATGATAGCCTCCAGATCCATCAATTTGCCTAAGAATTTCATAAATTCATTATTTTTAATAGCTGAGTAGTACTCCATTGTGTAAATATATCACATTTTCTGTATCTATTCCTCTGGTGAGGGACAGCTGGGTTCTTTCCAGCTCCTAGCTGTTATAAATAAGGCTGCTATGAACATAGTGGAGCATGTGTCCTTATTCCCAGTTGGAACATGTTCAGGGTATATGCCCAGGACAGGTAGTGCTAGATCTTCCGGTAGTACTATGTCCAATTTTCTGAGGAACCACCAAACTGATTTCCAGAGTGGTTGCACCAGCCACCAACAATAGAGGAGTGTCCCTCTTTCTCCACAGCCAGATCCTCGCCAGCATCTGCTGTCACCTGAATTTTTGATCTTAGCCATTCTGACTGGTGTGAGGTGGAATCTAAGGGTTGTTTTAATTTGCATTTCCATGATGACTAAGGATGTTGAACATTTTTTTCAGGTGTTTCTCAGCCATTCAGTATTCCTCA